>NC_135819.1:12207022-12395584 GCF_964213995.1 Mustelus asterias | reverse complement strand
GGCCTTGGGTTCAGTCCCGCCTCTAACAGCAAGCGGGCAGCTTCCATTGAGGCGAGGGAAGAAAAATTCAACAGACACGAAATAATGAGATTAAAAAACTTCCAAATTCATACAATTTGACAATAAAATAATGAAAACAACCAATCAAAAGATTGAAATTAAATTTGGGAGTGAGAAAAAAAATAAACAAACATTGGAAGAAACTGCAGCTCCCAGAAGTCATTGCGGGGGGGTCAGGTCAGGTGCCTCTACAACAACAACTTACTTATTTTTTAAATTCCTATTCAATTTCACAGTTGATCGGCGCATTAAGAAGAGGGAACCGTTTACATTTCTGAGACGCGCTCCTTTACAAATAATAATTCCGGAACATTAAAAAAATAGTTCAAGCTGGGAGGCACAAATAAAACTACAACTCCCAGAATGCAGCAGGCGGAGCTGCATTTTTAAAAAATATTTTTAAAATAATCCCTAAAATGTCAGGACAGGGAGAAGGAGGAGGAGAGGGTGGGGGGAAATGAGGAAAATCGACGCCAATGAGGGAAAAAGAGAGGATTTTAAAATATCCGTTGCCCCTGGAAACGGAAGTGGTGTGGGAGCGACTTCCGGTGGTGCTGAAGCGGCTCGATCGCGGGGAGAGAGATGGTAAAAACTCAACTCGGTTTTATTAACGTCACAACTCGGCTTACATTAACACTGCAATGAAGTTACTGTGAAAATCCCCTAGTCCCCACACTCTGGCGCCTGTTCGGGTCAATGCACCCTAACCAGCACATCTTTCAGACTGTGGGAGGAAACCCATGCAGACACGGGGAGAACGTGCAGACTCCACACAGACAGTGACCCGAGGCTGGGAATCGAACCCGGGTCCCTGGCACTGGGAGGCAGCAGTGCTAACCCACTGTGCCGCCCCCTCAAGTTGTCAGGGTGGCACGGAGGAGCTCCTCGCGGTGCTGGCAGTTTTTGCTGCTTGTTGTTGAATCTCCATTGCCTTCAGGGACCTTGAGGTGCGGGTTGGGTGGGGCACAGCCAGACTGCCCGGCCCCTTCCGTCGGCAGGGGAGGGAGTGCTGCAGGATACTATTGTCCCCCCGTCCCCTCCCCCTCTGGTGCTGCCCTCCCTTCCCCCACTCCGGTGCCGCCCTCCCCCCCCCCCCCCCCTCCATGCCCTCCTCCCCCCCTCCATCCCTCCTCCCCCTCCATCCCTCCTCCCCCTCCATCCCTCCTCCCCCTCCATCCCTCCTCCCCCTCCATCCCTCCTCCATCCCTCCTCCCCCTCCATCCCTCCTCCCCCTCCATCCCTCCTCCCCCTCCATCCCTCCTCCCCCTCCATCCCTCCCCCCCTCCTCCCCCTCCATCCCTCATCCCCCTCCATCCCTCATCCCCCTCCATCCCTCCTCCCCCTCCCCCTCCATCCCTCATCCCCCTCCCCCTCCATCCCTCATCCCTCCTCCCCCTCCATCCCTCCTCCCCCTCCATCCCTCCTCCCCCTCCAGTGCCGCCCTCCCCCTCCAGTGCCGCCCTCCCCCTCCAGTGCCGCCCTCCCCCTCCAGTGCCGCCCTCCCCCTCCAGTGCCGCCTTCCCCTCCCTCCCCCCCCCCAGTGCCGCCCTCCCCTCCTCCCCCCCCAGTGCCGCCCTCCCCTCCCTCCCCCCTCCCCAGTGCCGCCCTCCCCCCCCCCCCCTAGTGCCGCCCTCCCCTCCCCCCCCAGTGCCACCCTCCCCTCCTTCCCTCCCCCTCCAGTGCCGCCCTCCCCTCCTCGTTTAATGATCCGCTTCTCTCATTGTCCTTGCCCCCTCCCCTCCTGCCAGTGTCCCTGTTCCCTTTCTCAGTGACTGCGCAGCGTCTGATTTCCTTCTCCTCATCTCTGTCCCAGTGTCCCCCGAAGCTGTTTGGATCAACGGCAACAAATACATTCCTATCGTGCCTTTAACATTCAGAAAAATCCCAAGATGCTTCCTGCGCAATCTCAAGTAATATTTATCATTGAGCCATTTAATTCGATGTTAGGGTATGCTTTGTAAGAAGACTCACAACACCAGGTTCACTCACCGGATGAAGGAGCAGCTCTCCGAAAGCTTGTGATTCGAAATAAACCTGTTGGATTTTAACCTGGTGTTGTGAGACTTCTTACTGTGCCCACCCCAGTCCAACGCCGGCATCTCCACATCATATCAAAAGTTTTGTCAGAGTTGCACGAGACACCTTAAGAAGCAGAGAGAAGTTGAGAGTCTTAGAGAGGGAATTCCAGGGCTTTGGCAAGAGAAGGCAAGTCTGCTAGTGGTGAAGTGATTAAAATCGGTGATGCTCGAGGAATGCCGAGATGTCTGAGGATCGTAGCATTGGACAAGGGTGAGGTTATGGATGGAAACAATGATGAGTAGCAGCTAAATCAAACTAGTCTTTAAATTGGGCTCATCCTCAGCCCATGTGCTGCTCATGGATCTAACCATGGATCGGACCATGGATCTAATGACTGACTCCTGTGAGGTTTACCAAGTCTGTTTGTTTTCCTCCATGCAGTCAGAGTGTGGCCAATTTGTCTTACTAAAGATAGTTTTTCTGTGACAATTAACGTTCATTTGTTTACTGCTGCTGAGGTTTTATGTTTTAATGCCTGATGTTTTTGCCCTTTTTTTCTCCAGGGTGGCAAGATCATATTTAATTCCTTCCTTGGTCTCTAAGCCAAATATCCGCCAGAGTTTGGTTCTGGAATGCGAGCAGATTAAATCCCATTTCAGTAGATCAGCTTTATGTGGAATTGACGTGTGCCAACCTCGTTAGGGAGAATTACCTTTTATTTTTAAAAAAAAAACTTTTAACAGCATCTTGTATGGAATAAAGTACAATGGCCTCAGCTTCGGGTAATAATGATGATGATTTAACTATTCCAAGAGCTGCAATCAATAAGATAATCAAGCAGATTCTACCGAATGTCAGGGTCGCGAATGATGCCAGAGAAATGGTGGTGAACTGCTGCACTGAATTTATCCATCTGATATCCTCTGAGGCTAACGAAATCTGCAATAAGTCTGATAAGAAAACCATCTCACCGGAACACATCATGCAAGGTACGCGAGTTAACGTAAGGGAACCACCGTGGAATTGCTTTTTCAGCCGATAAATGGCCTTTGTCTCTGATTATTTACACATCAGATAGCTCACCTGTGTCGCCAGCCTTCAGCAGTAGCTCAGTAAGTGGCAGCATAGCCTCTGGGTCAGCACAGCGGGTTAGCACTGCTGCCTCACGGCGCCAGGGACCCGGGTTCAATTCCGGCCTCGGGTCACTGTCTGTGTGGAGTTTGCATGTTCTCCCTGTGTCTGCGTGGGTTTCCTCCGGGTGCTCCGGTTTCACCCCACACTCCAAAGATGTGCGGGTTAGTTGGATTGGCCATGTTAAATTGCCCCTTGGTGTCCAAAGATGTGCAGGTTAGGTAGATTGGCCATGTTAAATTGCCCCTCAGTGTCAGGTGGATTAGCACGGTACATACATGGGGTTACAGGGCTTGGGTGGGATTGCTGTCAGTGCAGACTCGATGGGCCAAATGGCCTCCTCCTGCACTGCAGGGATTCTATAACCTTGTTTGCTCAAGTCACACTATGGAGACTTAATGTAGGCTGGGCCATCAGTTGGGTACTGAGGCGAATGCTGTGCTCTTGAAGGTGCCGTCTTTCAGATGAGACATGATGCTGAGTCCCTGTTGCATAAAGATAAAAGGTCCCACAGCCGCTGTTTGTGGAGGAGTTCGCCCTGGTTTCCCAGCCAATATTTATCCCTAACTATCGCCGACTGGATGATCGAGGATCTGGTTATTCCTTTCATCACAGTTTGTGAGTGAATACTGTGTGCAAACCTGTTGCTGTGTTACAGCAACAGCTACATCTCAAAAATGTTTCATTGGCACTTTGAGATGTCATCACATGCACAATATAACTTTTTTCCTTTCTGTGTTGCTAAATAGTAAGATACAGGAGGCTATTGAAGTTGACGAGCTTAATGGGCATCCCCACATAACACTCTTCCCCGTAGGAAGCCAGGATACGTGTCCAAGGCACTGAGTCCAGTTGTATTGCACTTTGCTCCAATCAGCTAACAGCCGAGACTGAATATCAAACTTTTTCTGATCGGTGCCACACTGTATAAAAGTTGATATATACCTTGGCACGGTGGTTAGCACTGCTGCCTCACAGCGCCAGGGACCCAGGTTCAATTCCCATCTCGGGTCACTGACTGTGTGGAATTTGCACCTCCTCCCCCATGTCTGTGTGGGTTTCCTCCGGGTGCTCCGGTTTCCTCCCACATACCAAAGATCTGCAGGTTAGGTTGATTGGTCGTGCTAAATTAACCCTTTAATGTCAGGGGGATTAGTAGGTAAATATGTGGAGTGATGGGGAAAGGGTGAGATTGTTGTCGGTGCAGGCTCTGTGAGACGAATGGCCTCTGTCTGCACTGTAGGGCTTCTGTGAGTTTCACTCCCACTTATCTCCAGCATTCTGCCACCCCTCCCTCTTGTCAAGCGTCATTAGATCCAGCAGGAGTAGGCCATTCGGCCCTTCAAGACTGCTGCACCATTCAGCTGGTCTTCCATCTCAATGCCTTATGAATAAAGCTGTTCTTCTTTAAGAAGTCTTTCCCACTGAGAGTGTCCACGAAAAACATTGGTTGCAGGTCTGAAGGGGAAATGAGAAATTATTTTGCTGAGTTATCGGGATCTGGAATGCTCATCATAAAAGATGTGGAAGTTGATTCCATCGATAATTTTTAAAAGGACAGATACGTGCAGGGTGATGGGAGTGTCAGATTAAGAGCAACTGCCCTCACAAGGAGCCACGACAGATGAGTTCTTATTGGATATCCTGAGGCATTATCGAGGTATATAGGTTAATAGCTTATTGCCAAGTTTGCATCAGTACCAATCTTGGGTGGAAGTCTACACAAGATGGGGATTGACTTGGATATTTACCTGGCTTTAATTTGGGTCTTGTACTCATTCTGTTGCATGTGGCAGTCAATATTGTTTTGAGTTAATTGGATTGAAAAACGAACCTTTTCAGAGTTGCGCGTCTCATGGTGTCCCCATCGTAGATTATTGACAGCTGAGGAGAACCTATCGGATTTTCTTTTGCCTGACGGCTCTCTGGGTTTTCATTCAGTGAGTAACTGTGCAATTCAAAGCATGGAAGTGCCGAGTTGTAAGGAAGATCCGTTGCCCAGAGAATCACTCATGGAGGAGCAGTTGGGCATGGGCAGAACAAACGTGTAGAATTGTTGCCTGCTAGGTTTGAATATCTAGGGGCGGCACGGTGGCACAGTGCTTAGCACTGTTGCTTCACAGCGCCAGGGACCCGGGTCCGATTCCCGGCTTGGGTCACTGTCTGTGCGGAGTCTGCATGTTCTCCCTGTGTCTGTGTGGGTTTCCTCCGGGTGCTCCAGTTTCCTCCCACAGTCTGAAAGACGTGCTAGTTAGGTTAGACCCGAAGAGGCGCCGGACTGTGGCGACTAGAGGAATTTCACAGTAACTTCGTTAATGTAAGCCTTACTTGTGACTAATGAACAAACTTTTAAAACTTTACCTGAGGTTAGATCAGTCATATTACAGAATGTGATCTGTAAACGGACTAATATCTCACGCTCAGCAAAGCAAGTTAATATTTGACACAGCAAGGGTTAAGATGAGTGTTAATGTTGCATCTTGGAAGTTTGTGAGGGGTCTTTTGACCAAGTTGAGTTCCGTTTGTCAAGTTGAGCGGGGATCGACCTGTGTAACTTCCACCTCACTCAGGTTTCGCCCCCGACCCCCCCCCCCCCCCCCCTCCCTTGCCCCCTGTCTTTCTGGGGTTAGGAAGTGATCTGATCGCGTACTATCGAAAGGCTGCTTGGCTGAGGCAGAAAACATGAAGATCAAGTTTGCCTTGCAACTGTTTTGTGGCTGCCTCCACAAAATGGGGAGGCAATGGCCTGGTGGTATTATCGCTAGACTATTAATCCAGAAACTCGGCTAATGTTCTGGGGACCCGGGTTCGAATCCCGCCACGGCAGATGGCCGAATTTGAATTCAATAAAAAAAATCTGGAATTAAGAATCTACTGATGACCATGAAACCATTGTTGATTGTCGGGAAAACCCATCTGGTTCACTAATGCCCTTTAGGGAAGGAAATCTGCCATCCTTACCTGGTCTGGCCTACGTGTGACTCCAGAGCCACAGCAATGTGGTTGACTCTCAACTGCGCTTGGACAACTAGGGATGGGTAATAAATGCTGGCCAGCCAGCAACGCCCGTGTCCCATGAATTAATTTAAAAAATCTTGTGGGGAGTGGATAGTACAAGAGATACTAGAATTATGCTAAGTATCTCCAAGCTAAGGAGGTAAAAGGATCACTCAGGGTGCCCACTCCACATCAATATAGAATCATAGAATCCTACAGTGCAGAAGGAGGCCATTCGGCCCATCGAGTCTGCACCGACAACAATTCCACCCAAGCCCTCTCCCTGCTTAGTTACCCTGCAAATCCCTCTAACCTATCACATCCTGGGACACGAGGGGTTAATGTAGCATGCCCAATCAACTGGACTGTTGGAGGAAACCGGAGCACCCGGAGGAAACCCCCGCAAACACTGGGAGAACGTGCAGACTCCACACATAGACAGTGACCCAAGTCGGGAATCGAACCCAGGTTCCTGGAGCTGTGAGGCAGCAGTGCTAACCCACTGTGCCACCGAGCACAATCTACCTGGTGACTTCCCCTGACTCTATTGATATTGAGTTAGGATAGGATCCGGCCTGGCTGTAACACCCTCAGAATGCTGTGTTGACACTGTTTGCACATCTAGAATTGGAAATAACTGACACGTGAAACTACCGTAGCTCAAGTCCAGATTTGGGAGAGACGAAATGAGTGAGATGAATCTGAAATGAAGTGGGACAGGAACTGGTTCTCCACTTGACATGAATCCTCAATGCGGATATGAAAATATTTTGAAATCAGACTGTCGGGTGTAAATTTAATACCCCCCCCCCCCCCCCCCCACCCCCCCGCCCCACAGAAAGCTCCTGAGTAGCCGTGGGAATGCTAAAAGCTTCTTTCTGTGTTACCTTCTACTGCAGCCTTGGAAAGTCTAGGCTTTGGATCGTATATAACTGAAGTAAAGGAAGTTCTTCGAGAATGTAAGACAGTCGCGCTGGAAAGGAGGAAGGCCAGCTCCCGCTTGGAGAACCTTGGGATACCGGAGGAGGAACTGTTACGCCAGCAGCAAGAACTGTTCGCGAAAGTAAGGAAATGTCTCCGTATTTTTGAAATGTAGAGTTTTCTTTCTCCTGTAAGTCACCCCCCCAGTTGCTCAAGAACGGAACTGTTGAGCCCTCTTTTCCCCCACACATGTTCTCTCGCAGTGAAATCCCAGTTTGGTGATCTCTAATCAGTAGTTCCTTATTTCTCCTGTCTTGTGACAAAACTGACACGTTGATTTGATTTATTATTGTCACATGTATTAGCATGCAGTGAAAAGTATTGTTTCTTGGGCGCGATACAGACAAAGCATACCGTTCATAGAGAAGGAAAGGAGAGGGTGCAGAATGTAGTGTTACAGTCATAGCTAGGGTGTAGAGAAAGATCAACTTAGTGCAAGGTAGGTCCATTCAAAAGTCCGACAGCAGCAGGGAAGAAGCTGTTTTTGAGTCGGTCGGTGCGTGACCTCAGACTTTTGTATCTTTTTCCCGAAGGAAGAAGGTGGAAGAGAGAATGTCTGGGGTGCGTGGGGTCCTTGATTATGCTGGCTGCTTTGCCGAGGCAGCGGGAAGTGTAGACAGAGCCCATGGATGGGAGGCTGGTTTGCGTGACGGATTGGGCGACATTCATGACCTTTTGTAGCTTCTTGCGGTCTTGGGCAGAGCAGGAGCCATTGAGGGATTGTGTGCAATTAATCTGCACTACTTGTCTTGGTTGTCAGTGGAAACAAAGTCCATCATAAAGGGCTTTTAGGAGGAAGCGCAAAAGCCACAGCAGTCTAATAGATCAGTGAATATTTCTTCTCAATACCTGAAATGCAAAATTATAAAACATAGGGCGGCACAGTGGGGCGGTGTGTGGTGGCACACACTGCCTCATGGCGCCAGGGACCCGGGTTCAATTCATGGTTTGGCTCACTGTGTGGAGTTTGCACGTTCTCTCTGCGTGGGTTTCCTCCGGGTGCTTTGGTTTCCTCCCACAGTCCAAAGATGTGTGGGTTAGGTGGATTGGCCATGCTAAATTGCTACTTTAGTGTCAGGGGGACTGGCTAGGGTAAATGCATGGGGTTATGGGGATAGGGCCTGGGTGGGATTGTGGTCGATGCAGACTCGATGGGCCAAATGGCCTCCTTCTGCACTGTCGGGATTCTATGATGAAGCCCTATAAAATAAATGCTGGAAAGCGCCCAAACAGTGACACCCCGTATTCTGATTGTGGCCACTATACTGGATACAGTTCCCCTTCAATTCTATTTTCTGTTGAGCAGCCAGACTCTCTGGAGTCCACAAGCCGTTATCAACACCACAAAGTGTTGCTTTCTTCCATATTACCCGGGTGACCGCATAATAATACAGTAAGACAACAGTGCATCTGCCGGTTGTGATGTATGGTACTGGAGACTGGGTCAGACATTTTTCTAAATGATATTGCAACTTTGTCAAACTAAAAAAAGTTGCAAAACGATTTGGCATACTTATTTCTTCCCCATTTTAGATTAATGTGCTGCACCCCATTCCCACGTCAAACCCCTGATAAGGTGACTTGCTGTTAGTCTCCTGCCTGCAGTCTGGGCAGCAACGGCCATTTCTCCAATGCCCCCAAACGAACTGAACAATGTCCAAACATGTGGACAGATCATAGAATCCCTACAATGCAGAAGGAGGCCATTTGGCCCATCGGGCCTGCACCAACAACAATCCCACCCAGCCCCCATCTCCGTAGCCCCCACTTATTTATCCTGCTAATCCCCCTGACACTAAGCGGCAATTTTGCATGGCCTATCAATGCAACCCGCACATCCTTTGGACTGTGGGAGGAAACCGGAGCACCCGGAGGAAACCCACGCAGACACTGGGGAGAACGTGCAAACCCCACACAGACAGTGACCCGAGGCTGGAATCGAACCTGGGTCCCTGGCGCTGTGAGGCAGCAGTGCTAACCAATGTGCCACCGTGCCGCCCAGTCAAATGCTGACTAAATGAGGAGGAGCAGAAAACAGGAGTTGGGAAAGCCAATAGCATGATCCAAATAAATGAAGCTTTTGAAAACAGAAAGGCAAACAGTGAGGCAGAGGAATTTTGGAAGGAAGTTCCGGAATATGGGATTTACCCAGAACGTACAGCACAGGAATAGGCCATCCGATCTATACGAGCCTCTTCCCGTCCTTGCTTCCTCTGTCCCTATCAGAATTTTCCTTTCTTCCTCCGGTACCTATCTAGCTTCTACCTACAGGATGTAGTCACTGAAGAGAACAAGGAACAAGAAATAGATGATGTTGGAGGAGCAGAGGATTTCTCCGGGGACATGTGGCTGGAGACGACAGCAGCGGTCGACCCAAGCAAGCCCTTGAAGCGAGTTGGTCGTGATCTCCTAATCAATCTAGAATCATAGAATCTCTGCAGTACAGAGGGAGGCCATTCGGCCCATCGAGTATGCACCAACCACAGTCCCACCCAGGCCCTATTCCTGCAACCTAACATATTTATCCTGCTAATCCCCTTGACACTAACGTCAATTTAGCATGGCCAATCCACCTAACCCGCACATCTTGGAGTGTGGGAGGAAACCAGAGCACCCGGAGGAAACCCCACGCAGATGCGGGGAGAACGTGCAAACTCCGGACAGTGACCCAAGCCGGGAATCGAACCCGGGTCCCTGGCACTGTGAGGCAGCAGTGCTAACCATTGTGCCACCCTAATCTGTTGGGGTTGAAGAAGCCCAATTCTGATAGGGACAGTTCCGACATGCCACAGCGAAAAACCGCACCGACCTCCTCAGAAGACAAACACGGGACACGGTGGACAGAGTACCCTTCGTCGTCCAGTACTTCCCCGGAGCGGAGAAGCTACGGCATCTCCTCCGGAGCCTTGAACATGTCATTGATGAAGACGAACATCTCGCCAAGGCCATCCCCACACCCCCACTTCTTGCCTTCAAACAACCGCACAACCTCAAACAGACCATTGTCCGCAGTAAACTACCCAGCCTTCAGGAGAACAGTGACCACGACACCACACAACCCTGCCACAGCAACCTCTGCAAGACGTGCCGGATCATCGACACGGATGCCATCATCTCACGTGAGAACACCATCTACCAGGTACACGGTACCTACTCTTGCAACTCGGCCAACGTTGTCTACCCGATACGCTGCAGGAAAGGATGTCCCGAGGCATGGTACATTGGGGAAACCATGCAGACGCTACGACAACGGATGAATGAACACCGCTCGACAATCACCAGGCAAGACTGTTCTCTTCCTGTGGGGGAGCACTTCAGCGGTCACAGGCATTCAGCCTCTGATCTTCGGGTAAGCGTTCTCCAAGGCGGCCTTCACGACACACGACAGCGCAGAGTCGCTGAGCAGAAACTGATAGCCAAGTTCCGCACACATGAGGACGGCCTAAACCGGGATCTTGGGTTCATGTCACACTATCAGTAACCCCCACAGCTTGTCTCCTGGACTTGCCGAATCTCACTGGCTGTCCTGTCTGGAGACAATACACGTCTGTTTAACCTGTGCTTAATGCTCCCTCCGCTCACATTGTCTGTTTCTTTGAGACCTGGTTGGCTGTAGAGATTTGCATTCTAATCAATATTCTGTAACTTGATTTTGTGTCTCTGTGCCCTGTTTGAGAGCAGATTTCCACTCCATCTGACGAAGGAGCAGCGCTCCGAAAGCTAATGGCATTTGCTACCAAATAAAGCTGTTGGACTTTAACCTGGTGTTGTTAAAACTCTTACGGAGTTGAAGAAGCCATGAAAGGTTGAGAGTGCACCTTACGTCAGAGCATTTTGGATTGGATTTTATTTTTTTTGGAAGCTGGCAAGGAGGGCACTTTGACTTTAAATCGAGAGGCAATGATAGCACAAGGCAGAAGGAGAGTGCTAGCAGGCCATTTGATAGGCCACACACATTTGAACACTTCTGGGTGAATCTGCTGAGAGAATTTGTACTGCTCCAACCACCAGTCCTGCTCGGATCAGTAAACTTAGCACAGACTGGGGATCAACAGTGGGACTTTGTTGCTCTGTGTGGCCTGGTTCCACGGTGAATTTATTCACTGTAAGCTGCAACAAAGAGCTTGCATAACAGCATGTCCCTTTCAGTGCAACAGGTTTGTACGTCAAGATTCTGCTCTGCCAGTTGGAATTCTGAAAGCGAGATCCAATTATGCTCTGGGTGGCACGGTCATTAGCGCTACTGCCCCACAGCATCAGGGATCCAGGTTCGACTCCTGTCTGTGTGGAGTTTGCACATTCTTCCCGTGTCTGCGTGGGTTTTCTCCAGGTGCTCCGGTTTCCTCCCACACTCCAAAGATATGCAGGTTAGGTGGATTGGCTGTGCTAAATTTCCCCCTCAGTGTCAGGGGGACTAACTAGGCTAAATGCATGGGGTTCTGGGGTAGGCCCTGGGTGGGATTGTGGTCGGTGCAGACTCGATGGGCCGAATGGCCTCCTTCTGCACTGGAGGGATTCTATTATGATGTGAAGGAACTTCAACAACATTCTCTGACTGGCACGCTCCCCGCAAATCCCCTTGTGTAGTTCAACTGTTTTTTTTTTCCAGGGATACGTAGCTCTTTGTTGAGGAACTTGTGCTGTCGTTGAGGTTAAATTGTCATTCTTTGGGTGCAGCACCAAAGTCACTCAGCCTTCAATTTTCCCTATCCATTCCCAGGAGCCTCTTGATGAACCTGATCAGCGACTGGCTTGGCGTATTGGTAATTGCCTGGCTTCAGGCCTGGGTGAATGCCTTCTGATTATCGCTTAAAATAATTCGAACGGTGGTTGTGGCTGCATCTCGATTACCTGATGAGCTACTGATTCACACAGATGCAGGTTTGATCCCTAATCTATACTAAGCAAGATGATCATAACTCGAATTTATGTCACTTGTTTAACGCTTAAACATTCTAAGACACTTAGGTTTAATTCATAGGACATGGGCGTCGCTGGCTGGGCCATCATTTATTGCCCATCCCTAGTTGCCCGAGGGCAGTTGAGGGTCAACCACATTGCTGTGGCTCTGGACACGCTCCGAAAGCTTATGGTATTTGCTACCAAATAAACCTGTTGGACTTTAACCTGGTGTTGTGAGACCTCTTGCTCTGGACACTTCACAGGGGCATTATCAACCGAAATCTTGCACCAAGGCAAATAAGCTATTGGAGAGACGATGGCCTGGTGGTATTATCGCGAGACTATTAATCCAGAAACTCAGCTAATGTTCTGGGTACCTCGGGTTCGAATCCCGCCAAGGCAGGTGGCGGAGTTTGAATTCAGCAAAACAAAAATCTGGAATTAAGAATCTACTGATGACCGTGAAACCATTGTCGATTGTCGGAAAAACCCATCTGGTTCACTTAATGTCCTTTAGGGAAGGAAATCTGCCGTCCTTACCCGGTCTGGCCTACATGTGACTCCAGAGCCACAGCAATGTGGTTGACTCTCAACTGCCCTCGGGCAACTAGAGATGGGCAATAAATGCTGGTCCGCCCAGCTACGCCCATGTCCCATAAATTAATAATAAAAAAAGGACAGGTGACCAAAAAGTTTGGTCAAAGAAATATGTTTTAAGCAGGTGGAGGGAGATGGTTAGTGAAGAAGTTGCAGCTTTTCAGGCCGAGACGGCTGAATTCAGAGCTGCCAGTGATCAAGGGATGAGGATGTGCAAGAGACCAGCACTGGAGGGAGCACCGAGATCACCCGCTAAAAACCCTGCAGTCGGCCCATAAACTGAGGAGAAATCCATCCATTCTTGTCCCTGAATGAAGCCGGATAGAAAATGGATTTGGGACAAGGGCAGAATCAGATTGAGTTCATTGTGCAATTGATCAAAAATTGAATATTTCTCCCGCACCTTTTCAAGCCCTAAGGAAAGCGCGTTCCAGCCAATTCAGTACATTCGATGTCCCTGTTGTGATGCAGCAAGTGCAACAGGCCATCTTGAGCATAACTCCCACAAACAGCAATGAGATAAGGACCGGGTAGTGAGCTCCCCTGCCATTCTTCAGAGTAATGTCGAGGAATCCTCTACCTTTGTCTGAACGAGCGCACCGCCATCAACACTTTGGGATGGGGTTTGAACCCATATCACCTGGCTGTGGTGAGATCAATGGCTGTCACCTTGAAGAGTGTCACCTGGATGAGGTGCCAGAGTCATCGGTGCCAGTGAAACCCAATCTCCACAAGAGTTGATGCCAGCAGAACAAGGGGAAGAAAGTTGGGCAAAGTAATTGAATTCATAGCTGCGTCTAATGGACCAAGATGGGAAGCTGCATTGTCGGAGATGTAGGATTGCACACTTTCAAGATCTCCAATATATCGTCCCTGTTCCTAATATCTGTGCAGAGATCTTGATAGTACCAGTAAGCCTCTCAACAATGGGAAGGTATCACCAGCCAAAGTTAACCCCGTCTGGACACATGCTAGAGTGGGAACCTGAATCATTATTTATTGACGCTCCCTACCCCAAACGATGCTGAAGCTAGATATAGTGCACTTTCTCCATCCCACCCACCACTGTGGGTGGCACAGTGGTTAGCACTGCTGCCTCACAGCGCCAGGGACCTGGGTTCAATTCCGGCCTTGGGTCACTGTTGTGTGGAGTTTGCACGTTGTCCCCATGTCTGCGTGGGTTTCCTCCGAGTGCTTCGGTTTCCTCCTACAGTCCAAAGATGTGCGGTTAGGTAAATTGTCCATGTTAAATTGTGTGGAAGTGTCCCAAGGTGTGTAGGTTAGGGCGATTAGCGGGGGCACAGTGGTCAGCACTGCTGCCTCACAGCGCCAGGGACCCGGGTTCAATTCCCGGCTCGGGTCACTGTCTGTGCAGAGTCTGCACGTTCTCCCCGTGGGTTTCCTCTGGGTGCTCGGATTTCCTCCCACAGTCCGAAAAATGTGCTGGTTAGGGTGCATTGGCCGTGCTAAATTCTCCCTCAGTGTACCCGAACAGGCAACGGGAGTGTGGGCGACTAGGGGATTTTCACAGTAACTTCATTGCAGTGTTAATGTAAGCCTACTTGTGACAATAATAAATAATTATTAATAATCAATACATGGGGTTACTGGGATAGGGGCACGGTGGGATTGTTGTCGGTACAGGCTCGATGGCTCGAATGGTCTCCTGCACTGTCGGATTCTAGGAGAGACAAACACTCAGTGCTGTAAAAGGGAATTAGCAACGGTTATCCTTTGGTGCGATTTTCTAAGGGAGAGGAAAGTGGGCAGGACAGATTGAGTTCGAGTTTTGAGGGTACAGTGAGGGGCGGTGGGGGATGGAAAGGAAAGTGGGGTTGAGACCACTATCAGAACAGCCATGATTTCGTAAGTGTAAAGGAGGACATGCCCCTGTCTACCTCAATGGGGATGAAGTAGAAAGGGTCGAGAACTTCAAGTGTTTAGGTGTCCAGATCACCAACAACCTGTCCTGGTCCCGCCATGCTGACGCTATAGTTAAGAAAACCCACCAAAGCCTCTACTTTCTCAGGAGACTGAGGAAATTTGGCATGTCAGTTACGACTCTCACCAACTGTTACAGATGCACCATAGAAAGCATTCTTTCTGGTTGTATCACAGCTTGGTATGGCTCCTGCTCTGCCCAAGACCACAAGGAACTACAAAAGGTCGTGAATGTAGCCCAATCCATCACGCAAACCAGCCTCCCATCCATTTGACTCTGTCTACACTTCCCGCTGCCCCGGCAAAGCAGCCAGCATAATTACGGACCCCCCCACGCACCCCGGACATTCTCTCTTCCACCTTCTTCTGTCAGGAAAACGATACAAAAGTCTGAGGTCACGTACCAACCGACTCGAGAACAGCTTCTTCCCTGCTGCTGTCAGACATTTGAATGGACCTACCTCGCATTAAGTTGATCTTTCTCTACACCCTATCTATGACTGTAACACTACATTCTGCACTCTCTCCTTTCCTTCTCTATGAACGGTATGCTTTGTCTGTATAGCGCGCAAGAAACAATACACTTCGCTGTAGACTAATACATGTGACAATAATAAATCAAATCAAATCACTGGATGCTGGAGTAAAGCGGTGGGGGTTCTATGAGGGAGATGTGTTGAATCACTCTGGCTTTCTCTGTTTTCCCCCAGGCGCGACAGCAGCAGGCAGAACTGGCGCAGCAAGAGTGGTTGCAGATGCAACAAGCCGCCCAGCAGGCACAGCTGGCAGCAGCGACCGCAAACAAGGCCGGCTCCTCACAGGACGAGGAAGAGGAGGAGGACACCTAAGGTATCGCTCGGGGCAGATCGCTTCCCTTTCTTAAGCTGCTCCCCACCCGCACGCCTTCTGCCGCTTCCCACAGCGGCGGCGCAGGTGGTCATCGGTTGGCATTTTTGCCCAGGTCGACGGCTGAAGAGTCGGTTGCGAAATTTTAAACGGACTAGCAGACTAAGACAGCTTAAAAAAAAACACAAAAAGATATCGTGCATTTGGACTTGCTGGATTAAAAAAAAACGTGACCTGGTCTGAGCAGGACAGTGCACGTGCATGGACCTTTAGACCTTCACATGGATTTTTATATACTTTGGTTAATTGGAGTAAAGTGTTAAAGATAAAAGTTCCTGTTGGATATATATTTTGTGGGTTTTATTAATGTGTTTGGTAATTGAAGACTAAGTTGCCTTGTTTACAGTAACGATAATAAAAGTGGAATAGACATTCTTTTCTGACTGTGACATATTTTTGCGCCTTTTAATTTAAATTTATTTAATTGCATCCTGTTTTTGCTTCATAACAACCAAAATGTTTCTGAGCTATTTATCATCGTGCTATGTCATTTGGCAGTCACTATTTTTCTTAATTTATCCCAGCAAGGTCAGGAATATATTTTCCATCTCCAGTTGCCTTGATGTCAACGGACCTTCTTCCGAAATCTGTACGGTGTGAATTGCTTGCTGAGGCGTTGCGGGTGCTACAGAACCGAGTAAGAGTTGTGTAGGTTCCCTTCCCGAAGAATATTTGTCAATAGGTCTGAATTCTGTGCTTCCTCCTTGCTTTTCTGTCTTTTGTGTGGCTTCAGGAGCAGAGATTCTCATCACAGATTTTCATGTCAGGTTGGATAGTCAGAAGCATTTTCCCAGGGTGGAAGAGTCAATTACTCGGGGGTGCAGGTTTAAGGTGCGAGAGGCAAGGTTTAAAGGAGATGTACGAGGCAGACATTTTACACAGAGGGTGGTGGGTGCCTGGAACTCGTTGCCGGGGGAGGTAGTGGAAGCAGATACGATAGTGAGTTTTAAGGGGCATCTTGACAAATATGTGAATAGGATGGGAATAGAGGGATATGGTCCCCGGAAGGGTAGGAGGTTTTAGTTCAGACAGGCAGCATGGTCGGTGCAGGCTTGGAGGGCTGAAGGGCCTGTTCCTGTGCTGTAATTTTCTTTGTTCTTTGTTCCTTCACCAGCCCAGTGCCCGACTGGGGAGCAAGTATAACTCCAGGATGTCGCCCTCGAGATGTTTTTGTGTCCTATGTGGTTTGGTCAGGGTTGCTGCAGTCACAGCCAGGAGAGATGCAGTGGGTGGCACAGTGGTTAGCACTGCTGCCTCACAGCACCAGGGACCCGGATTTCCAGCTTGGGTCACTGTCTGTGCGGCTTACAATAACACTACAATGAAGTTACTGTGAAAATTCCCCAGTCGCCACACTCCGGCGCCTGTTCGGGTAACACTGAGGGAGAATTTAGCACGGCCAATGCACCCTAACCAGCACGCCTTTCAGACTGTGGGAGGAAACCGGAGCACCCGGAGGAAACCCACCAGACACGGGGAGAACGTGCAAACTCCACTCAGACAGTGACCCGAGGCGGGAATCGAACCCGGGTCCTTGGCGCTGTGAGGCAGCAGTGCTAACCACCGTGCTGCCCCATCATTGATCATTAAGCAGAACTCAAATGCCCAGAAGAAAACACCATTTTATAGCTGGTACAGCCTGGTTGGAAGTCCCGTGGAAACTCAACAAGAGGCCAACCAGCTATTTTTAAACCTCATGACAAAACTATAATTGTATTGAGATCGATTTTATTCCTTTTAATTTGACTTCTGAATCATTGCGTGTTTCAGTAAGCACTGGGAATTAACTGGGACATACCCACGCAAGGGTATAATTAATCCTTGAAAATCCATTTATTTCCACCTAAGTTTGCTGAAATTAAAGGGTAATCGTTATTTTTTTTCCTTGGATGTTTCTTAAAAAGCAGCAGGTACCTCTGATATCTCATTAACTCAACTGCGCAAACCAAAGGGTCTCCATTGGATTCCCGGTGCTAAGTTTGCTGATCACCTCAAAGAGGCAGCAGTTTAAATTGTACGCTTCTCCAGCGACAGGGAGTTTCTAAACATACCAAACCTTGCTCTGATCCAGCACAGTGTATTTACCACAATACGGGTGATTTCCTTTATTTAAAGTTAAAGTTTATTTATTAGTCAGCCTACATTAACACTGCAATGAAGTTACTGTGCAAATCCCCTTGTCGCCACACTCCTGTTCGGATACACTGAGGGAGAATTTAGCACGGCCAATGCACCCTAACCAGCACGTCTTTAGGACTGTGGGAGGAAACCGGAGGAAACCCACGCAGACACGGGGAGAATGTACAAACTCTACACAGACAGTGACCCAAGCCAGGAATCGAACCCGGGTCCCTGGAGCTGTGAGGCAGCACTGCTAACCATTATGCCACCGTGCTGCCTCCTGGGCAGGTATTATGGGTGCCAGAAGGGAGGAACGAAGGGGATAATCAGCCAGGTATCGTGCACTGAATCCCAATCTAGGCTCGACCACCTGGAAAGTCGAGGGCTGTGTGGGAGCGGGACGACCGGCTGCAAGTTCCTCTCCAAGCCACCCCCCGCCATCCTGACTCGCAAACACATCACCTTTCATAGAATCGCCACTGTGCAGAAGGAGGCCATTCAGCCCATCGAGTCTGTACCGACTCTCTGACAGAGCATCTTACCCAGTCTCTAACCCCACATATTTAGAGCCAGAGGTTTACAGCATGGAAATAGGCCCTTCAGCCCAACTTGTCCATGCCACTTTGTTAACCACTAAGCTCGTTCCAATTGCCTGCGTTTGGCCCATGTCCCTCTATACCCAACTTACCCATGTAACTGTCCAAATGCTTTTTAAAAGACAAAATTGTACCCGCCTCTACTACTACATCTGGCAGCTCGTTCCAGACACTCACCACCTTCTGTGTGAAAAAATTGCCCCTCTGGACCCTTTTGTATCTCTCCCCTCTCACCTTAAACCTACGCCCTCTAGTTTTAGACTCCGTTACGTTTGGGAAAAGATATTGACTATCCAGCTGATCTATTTATGTCACTAATCCCTCTAACCTACACATCTTTGGACACTAAGGGACAACTTAGTGTGGCCAATCCATCTAACCCGCATATCTTGTGACACTAAGGGACAATTTAGCACGGCCAATCCACTTAACCTACATATCTCCGGACACTAAGGGGCAATTTAACATGCCAATCAACCTAACCCGCACATTTTTGGACTGTGGGAGGAAACTGGAGCACCCGGAGGAAAACCACACAGACACAGTGCAAACTCCACACAGACAGTCACCCAAGGCTGGAATTAAAGCTGGGTCCCTGGGCTTGTGAGCTAGCAGTGCTCAGCACTGCGCCACCGCTGTTCTTCACTGTCACTGGATCGTGTAACTCCCTTCCTAACAGCGCTGTGGGTTCACGCTTCAAGACACCAACTTCTCGGGGCGATTATGGATGGGCAAGCACAGATGGGCCACAAGGCCGGCCTTTTCACTGATGTCCGCATCCCATGAGCAAAAATGCCCTTGTATCCAAAAAGCCTGTTGATGATTCAGGGCTTGTTAAAACTCAATATCCAAGCTGAAGAGAGCAAGGAACATTGATAAATCAAAGGGATCTGGCATTGCATTCTGCAAGGATGGATTATTGTGAATACATGCACTGCTATTCCAGCCCAGTAGGTGGCACATTATACTGCAGAGAGAAATTTCCATTTGAGTAAATGTTCATTTCTTTCAGGGTTTCTTTTTAAAATTTGCTTGCGTAGCAACCAGCATACATTAACATGATTATATTCTGTGCATAAAAACACTAATTAATACTTGCAGTAAACTCCAAACATATCTGGGGAAGTACTAATTATTCACTGCAATCCTCAAACATGCTGGCTTATAGTGTTGCAGGCCTTTATGGTTCCGTGTGAGAGACCAGGAAGACTATTCGACTGTCGGAGCATCACTGGACCTTCACACACATTTATTTTCCTGCAAGGGGTCGCTCAGCAGCACGTCAGAGGTGGTGGAAAGTTTTAAAGTTTTTTTTTAAAGTTTATTTATTAGTGTCACAAGTAGGCTTACATTAACACTGCAATGAAGTTACTGTGGAAAATCTCCCAATCGCCACACTCCGGCGCCTGTTCGGGTACACCAAGGGAGAATTTAGCACGGTCAATGCATCCTAACCACGTCTTTGGGAGGAAACCAGAGCACCTGGAGGAAGCCCACGCAGACACGGGGAGAACATGCAAACTCCACACAGACAGTGACCCAAGCCGGGAATAGAACCTGGGTCCCTGGCGCTGTGAGGCAACAGTGCTAACCATTGTGCCAACGTGCCGCCCCACTCCTGCGGAGAGTTCCTTCTGGATTCCCTTTATAATGTATAGAGTCGTAACAGCACAGAAGGCCATTCGGCCCATTGAGTCTATGCCAGCACTCATCATAGAAACCCTACAGTCCAGAAGGAGGCCATTCGGGCCATCGAGATTGCACCAACAACAGTCCCACCCAGGCCCTATTCCTGTTACCCCACATATTTACCCTGCTAATCCCTCTAACCTATATATCCCAGGATACTAAGGGACAGTTTAGCATAGCCAATGCACCCAACCAGCACATCTTTGGACTGTGGGAGGAAACCAGAGCACCCGGAGGAAACCCACACAGACACGGGGAGAACGTGCAGACTCCGCACAAACAGTGACCTGAGCTGGAATTGAATCCGGGTCCCTGGCGCTGTGAGGCAGCAGTGCTAACCACTGTGGCACCGCCCTGCCCCTCTGCAGACCAATCCAACCAGTCACATTCTTCTGCTCTATCCCCGTTGCCCCACAACTTTCTTTCCCTCTAGCACCTATCCAATTTCCTTTTGAGATCAGTTACCACCCCCACTTCCACCAACCACGTGAACAGTCGTTACAATTAAACTTCGAATAACCGTCCAGTGAAAGTGGAGACTCAAAGTCAACCTTTAACAAGTTCGAATTTATGCGACAAAGTGAAACATTACAAGTGAAGAGTTGCTCCCCCCGCTCACCACCCCAGTACAATAAGTATCTCTTTATAAATGCTCAAATGATGAATGCTCTCTACCTGTTGATCCTTACTCTTAATTTACATAATTGACAATTACAACTCTCTGCTCCAAACAAATGTACTCACATCCTTCCCTTCCTAAAAACCTTGAATCTGCTCCACTAGTCCTTGTAGGGTGGAGTTGATGCTTAGTGGTATTATCGTTAGATAATTAATCCAGAAACTTGGCTGATGTTCTGGGGACCCCGGTTCGAATCCCACCACGACAGATGGTAGAATTTGAATTCAATAAAAAATATCTGGAATTTAGAATCTACTGATGACCCATTGTCAGAAAAACCCATCTGATGCTGGGCCAGCATTTATTGCCCATCCCTAGTTGCCCGAGGGCAGTTGAGAGTCAACCACATTGCTGTGGCTCTAGAGTCAACCACATTGCTGTGGCTCTGGAGTCACATGTAGGCCAGACTGGGTAAAGACGGCAGATTTCCTTCCCTAAAGGGACATTAGTGACCCAGATGGGTTTTTCCAACAATCGACGATGGGTCATCATTTGGAATTCAAATTCCACCATCTGCCTTGGCAGGATTCGAACCCGGGTCCCCCAGAACATTAGCCGAGTTTCTGGATTAATAATCTAGTGATAATACCACTAAGCATCAACTTAACACGTGGAGTCTGAATCGTTGAATGGTTTCAAGGAGATAGATATATTTCTAATTTAAAAAGGGACACAGCGATATGGGAACAGGTGGGGAGGTGGATTTGAGACCAGGGAGAGATCAGCCATGATCTGATTGAATGGCGGAGCAGGCTCGAAGGGCTGAATGGCCTACTTCTGCTCCTATGTTCAAAATCATGAAAGGTCTTGATTGCGTAGAGGGGGAGAAACTTCCTGCTGGAAGTGGAGAAGTGGCCTCGGGTTTCTATAACTTCTGCAGTCTGGTTTCCATATTACACAGCAGAACTGAACAACAACCTACAATATTGTCAGATTGGAAAGGACCAGCTAGCGTTGAGGTGAGGCACTTAGCCAGCATCCCCCACCCACAGCCTTGTGGTCTCCTTGGAGCCGCAGAGCAAAACAGGGGAAAACCCAAGGTAGGGGGGGGAAAATACTCAAGGGAAATCCTTCCCTGACCGCCCACCCCTCCCCTTCTCAATATCAGTACAGGCCGGGGGCAAGTTATCTGTGTAAACATTCAGGATGTGATCTCCATCTCCCTCGGGGATAGGGCCAGCTCCTTGAAGATGAGCAGAGAGTCAACACCTACACCAACCGGCGAGACATTAAGAGGAGAAAGAAAAGGCAACCGACAGTCGATGGTGAATCTGATTGTGTGTGCGTGCAGACATTCTCCTCAAAACCAGTGAAAGGTCGATACAAGGGTGTAACAATTTTAATCAGGCAATTGAGGTCGGCCTGTTTGAATGGGGGAAGTTGGTGGAGCAGTAGTACTGTCACTGAACTAGCAATCCAGAGACCCAGGGTAATACTCTGGGGACCTGAGTTCAAATCCCAGCATGGCAGACAGTGAAGTTTAAATCACGAAAAGATATCCCTGATTAAGGGCCAAATTGATGGTCCAATCAGGGAGCCCCATGCTCTGTCCTTAAACAGGAGTGCCAGTTCCTCTGGCGCACCAGGAGTGTCAGTTCCTCTGGCACTCCGGATGCAGACTGCATGCTGGGAGCACTCTGTATAAGGTTGTTGGATTTTGCAAATAAAGGAATTTTGGTGAAGGGACTTCCACCTCCGAGGACTTAATGCAAAAGGTGTTGCAAAAATGCTTCAAATATCTGGACGCATAATTCAAAGAAATTTGCTACGGAATAAAGGCCACACCGGTGTGAGGTTATCTGCTCTGGTCGCTTGCACATAAGCTACAGCATTCTCGTCTCGGACATCCTGTACTTCTCATTGTGCTCTGCTTGATCTGTGTAAACAGCTCCGACCCCTCCACACTGAAGATATTAAAGAAAAGTAATTGTAGGAATTCCACTACACAGAACCTGACACAACCATTCTTCTCGTGAGCTTGAAAAAATACGTGCCGTCGGCCAGATATTTTGTTGTTATTCATTTATGGGATGTGGGCGTCACTGGCTAGGCCAGCATTTGTTTTCCATCTCCAAATTGGCCTTGAGAAGGTGGTGGTGATCTGCCTTCTTGAATCGCTGTAGTCCCTGTGGTGTACGAACACCCACAGTACTTTAGGATCCAACACACTCCCTCATTCTTACTGGAAAAGATTTTGGACAGGTCAAACCAGCAGAGCTTCCATAAAGGTTATGACTGATATCAATAAATTAATTGGTGCAACGACAATAATCTCTCCCTCAATGTCAGTAAAACGAAGGAGATTGTCATCGATTTCAGGAAGCGTAAAGGAGAACATGCCCCTGTCTACATCAACGGGGATGAAGTGGAAAGGGTCGAGAGCTTCAAGTTTCTCGGTGTCCGGATCACCAACAACCTATCCTGGTCCCTCCACGCTAACGCGATAGTTAAGAAAGCCCACCAACGCCTCTACTTTCTCAGGAGGCTAAGGAAATTTGGCATGTCCGCTACGACTCTCACCAACTTTTACAGATGCACCATAGAAAGAATTATTTCTGGTTGTACCACAGCTTGGTATGGCTCCTGCTCTGACCAAGACTGCAAGAAACTACAAAGGGTCGTGAACGAAGCCCAGTCCTTCACACAAACCAGCCTCCCGTCCATTGACTCTGTCGACACTTCCCGCTGCCTTGGGAAAGCAGCCAGCATAATCAAGAACCCCATTCATCCCGGACATCCTCTCTTCCACCTTCGGGAAAAGATACAAAAGTCTGAGGTCACGTACCAACTAACACAAGAACAGCTTCTTCCCTGCTGCTGTCAGACCTTTGAATGGACTTGCCTTGCATTAAGTTGATCTTTCTCCACACCCTAGCTATGACTGTAACACTACATTCTGCACTCTTTTCTTTCCTTCTCTATGAATGGTATGCTTTGTCTGTATAGCGCGCAAGCATAATACTTGAAAAAAAACAATACTTTTCACTGTATACTAATACATGTGATAATAATAAACCAAATCAAATCAAGATGCTCCCTCTTGCATAACACACACAAAGTATAATCTAAATCCAACAATGCATGGTTCTGAGGATGCCATTGATCTGAAGCATTAACTCTACCTTCTTGTCTCCACAATATTTATCGCTCAACCAACATTAATAAAACGTTATCTGATTATTTATCCCATTGCAGTTTTTGAGAGCTTTTGGCGACTGTGTTTCTTTACATTACAACAGTGACCGCACTGCAAATGTACTTAAACAGAAAATGCTGGAAAATCTCTGCAGGTCTGACAGCATCTGTGAAGCGAAAGAAAACAGATCCAACGTTTTGAGTCTGGATCTCCCTTCGTCAGAGCTAAAACAAAACCAATCAGAAAACACTTACACTCTGCGGCACGGTGGCACAGTGGTTAGCACTACTGCCTCACAGCGCCAGGGACCCGGGTTCAATTCCGGCCTCGGGTCACTGTCTGTGTGGAGTTTGCACACTCTTCCCGTGTCTGTGTGGGTTTCCTCCAGGTGCTCCGGTTTCCTCCCACACTCCAAAGATATGTGGGTGAGGTGGATTGGCCATGCCCCTTTGTATCAGGGGGATTAGCAGGGTAAATATGTGGGGCTACGGCGATAGGGCCTGGGTGGGATTGAGGTCGGTGCTGACTCGATGGGCCGAATGGCCTCCTTCTGCACTGTTGGGATTCTATGAGGGGGGTCTCTAATTGGACAAAGGGAATGTAAATGAGAGTGAAAAAGGCTGAGAAAGGTGCTAAGAGCGTCCATTAAGTGATCAGAATGTGTAAATGACAAAACAGAGCTATAGATGGTTAAGGCAGTTTGGTAGAGTCATCGAGATATACAGCACAGAAACAGGCCCTTCGGCCCAACTCGTCCATGCCGACCAGGTTTCCTAAACTGAACTAGTCCAATTTGCCTGTGTTTGGCCCATATCCGTCTAAACTTTCCCTATCCATGTACCTGTCCAAATGTCTTTTAAATGTTGTCATTGTACCCGCCTCTACCACCTCCTCCGGCAGCTCATTCCATACATGCAACACCCTTTGTGTGAAAACGTTGCCCCTCCGGTCCCTTTTAAATCTTTCCCCTCTCACCTTAAACCTCTGCCCTCTAGTTTTAGACTCCTCTACCCTGGGGAAAAGACCTTGGATATTCACCTTATCTATCTATGCCCATCATGATTATAAATAACTATTTATTTAGCAAAAGCAAAGTCCCTAAGCCAAGCAGTTTCTCCCGGCTCTGCTGTGCTGAGTGTGAATGGGCCTCTGCTGAGTCTGTGGAATCGACACTCTTCTATGATGTGGTGAACAGTTTGCTCTCTCCCACAGGTACAGAGGGGACTGGCAGTAATTCCCCATCTGTGGAGGTTGGCCAAGCAGGAGCTGTGGCAGGTCCTGAACCCATTGAGGATGTGGAGCAATGGATCAGCCTTCACGCTGCATTGCGCCCCTTCACCCACCCCCACCAGCCAGTACCCTGGCTTGCCTGGGAAGGCTAATGACCGCCCCCCCCCCCCCCCCCCCCCCCCACCCTCAGCAGCCTGAATTCCAAAGAAAGCTTCATGAGAAGAGCATACACAAGGAATCCTAGTCAAAGTCCCAAAGCCAAAATGAACAAAGACAAACCGCCCCAAGATTACAGTTGAAGCTTATTTATTAGTGTCATAAGTAGGCTTGTCGGGAAAGGGGTGTAGGGGGGGGGGGGGGGGGGGGGGGGTGGCTGCAAGAAGGAGAGCGGGAATGGAGAAGTGGAAAAATGGGAGTGAGAAAGTAGGATGATAAAAATGGATGAATAAGAAGAGATGAAATAAAATAAATGGAAATGGGGTGAAGGTGGAGGGGAGAGTTCACGCTCTGAAGTTGTTGAACTCAATGTTCAGTTCAGAAGGCTGTAAAGTGCCCAATTGGAAGACGAGATGCTGTTCCTCTAGTTTACGTTGGGGTTCGTTAGGACATTGCAAAAGGCCAAGGACGGACATGTGGACAGGAGCGCAGCGTTTTCCAGCATTTTCTGTTTCTGTTTCAGATTCCAGCATCTGCAGTATTTTGCTTTTGTCTGCTTCTCGGCCTTTTGGCGAAGATCAAGTGTGGTTTTGTTGTCCTGCACTTGGTTGAAGTCATGAGGTTACACTGAGGCTTCATTTGAAGCAGTTTTTTAAACCGGCATCTCGGCCTTTTGGCTGAGATGTGAATGAGATCGAGCCTTGGAGGAGGTGCAATGCCTGCTCCAATCAGCTTGGATCATGTAGATCAAGCCCAAGACAGGAAGAAGCTTGCCTGTCTTGTCAGCTTGTGTCTGGAATGTCTCACTTGCTGAGACTTTGAATTGGACTTGGATTGGATTGAATTGGATATCAACAAGAAAAACAATTTTGCTTTTATCTGCAGATGCGCTTGGTGACTTCAGGATGAAGTGCTGTGATTGTGAAAGACTGTAAGAAGTCTAACAACAGTAAGAAGTTTAACAACTCCAGGTTAAAGTCCAACAGGTTTATTTGGTAGCAAAAGCCACACAAGCTTTCGGAGCTCCAAGTCCCTTCTTCAGGTGAGTGGGAATTCTGTTCACAAACAGGGCATATAAAGACACAAACTCAATTTACATGAATAATGGTTGGAATGCGAATACTTACAGCTAATCAAGTCTTAAAGATATAAACAATGTGAGTGGAGAGAGCATCAACACAGGCTAAAGAGATGTGTATTGTCTCCAGACAGTGAGACTCTGCAGGTCCAGGCAAGCTGTGGGGATTACAAATAGTGTGACATGAACTCAATATCCCGGTTGAGGCCGTCCTCATGTGTGCGGAACTTGGCTATCAGTTTCTGCTCAGCGACTCTGCGCCGTTGTGTGTCGTGAAGGCCGCCTTGGAGAACGCTTATCCGAATATCAGAGGCCGAATGCCCGTGACCTCTGAAGTGCTCCCCAACAGGAAGAGAATAGTCTTGCCTGGTGATTGTCGAGCGGTGTTCATTCATCCGTTGTCGCAGCGTCTGCATGGTTTCCCCAATGTACCATGCCTCGTCACCTCACTATACCACAAGCCCACGGATAACCTCACGATGCTCCACTTCTCCAGCTTCCACCCTAAACACGTTAAAGAAGCCATACCCTACGGACAAGCCCTCCTTATACACAGGATCTGCTCGGATGAGGAGGATCGCAACAGACACCTCCAGACGCTGAAAGATGCCCTCATAAGAACAGGATAGAGCGCTCAACTCATCGATCAACAGTTCCGACGCGCCACAGCGAAAAACCGCACCAACCTCCTCAGAAGACAAACACGGGACACGGTGGACAGAGTACCCCTCGTCGTCCAGTACTTGCCCGGAGCGGAGAAGCCATGGCCCCGGAGCGGAGAAGCTACGGCAACTCCTCCGGAGCCTTCAACATCTCATTGATGAAGATGAACATCTCGCCAATGCCATCCCCACACCTCCACTTCTTGCCTTCAAACAACCGCACAACCTCAAACAGACCATTGTCCGCCGCAAACTAACCAGCCTTCAGGAGAACAGTGACCACGACACCACACAACCCTGCCACAGCAACCTCTGCAAGACGTGCCAGATCATCGACACAGATGCCATCATCTCACGTGAGAACACCATCCACCAGGTACACGGTACATACTCTTGCAACTCGGCCAACGTTGTCTACCTGATACGCTGCAGGAAAGGATGTCCCGAGGCATGGTACATTGGGGAAACCATGCAGACGCTGCGACAACGGATGAATGAACACCGCTCGACAATCACCAGGCAAGACTGTTCTCTTCCTGTGGGGGAGCACTTCAGCGGTCACGGGCATTTGGCCTCTGATATTCGGGTAAGCGTTCTCCAAGGCGGCCTTCACGACACACGACGGCGCAGAGTCGCTGAGCAGAAACTGATAGCCAAGTTCTGCACACATGAGGACGGCCTCAACCGGGATATTGGGTTCATGTCACACTATTTGTAATCCCCACAGCTTGCCTGGACCTGCAGAGTTTCACTGTCTGGAGACAATACACATCTCTTTAGCCTGTGTTGATGCTCTCTCCACTCACATTGTTTATATCTTAAAGACTTGATTAGCCGTAAGTATTCGCATTCCAACCTTTATTCATGTAAATTGAGTTTGTGTCTTTATATGCCCTGTTTGTGAACAGAATTCCCACTCAACTGAAGAAGGGACTTGGAGCTCCGAAAGCTTGTGTGGCTTTTGCTACCAATTAAACCTGTTGGACTTTAACCTGGTGTTGTTAGACTTCTTACTGTGTTTACCCCAGTCCAACGCTGGCATCTCCACATTGTGAAAGACTTGCAGACTGGCCTGAGATTATTAAAACGATACAAGCGCAAGTTTTTAAGAAAACAATTGATAAAATCAGGAGAGACTGTTTCCACTGGCAGGAAGGTCAGTAACCAGAGGACAACATCTCAAGATAAATGGAAAAATATCCAGGCGGGGGAAGAAAGATTTTTGTTTTATGTAGAGAGTTGTTGTGATCTGGAAACGGCTGCCCCTGGAAAGGTGATAAAGTCAAGTAAAGTTTATTAGTTACAAGTAGGCTTACTGTGAAAATCCCCTAATCGCCACACTCCGGTGCCTGTTCGGGTATACCGAGGGAGAATTTAGCACGGCCAATGCACCTAACCAGCACGTCTTTCGGACTGTGGGAGGAAACTGGAGCACCCGGAGGAAACCCACGCAGACACGGGGGAGAACGTGCAGACTCCGCACAGACAGTGACTCATGCCAGCCCATCGAGTCTGCACCAAACACAATCTCACCCAGGCCCTATCCCCATAACCCCATCATTTACCCGAGCTAGTACTCCTGACACTAAGGGGCAATTTAGGATGATCTAATCGACCTAACCCGCACATCTTTGGACTGTGGGAGGAAACCGGAGCACCCGGAGGAAACCCACGCAGACACGAGGACAACGTGCAAGCTCCACACAGACAGTGACCCAAGGCCGGAATTGAACCCGGGTCCCTGGCACTGTGAGGCAGCAGTGCTAACCACTGTGCCACTGTGCCGCCCCGTAATGGAAACAAGTTGAAGGCAACTTTCAAGATAGAATTAGACTCCAGCAGAAATTACCAAAGGAGACATTTGTGGGGCTGGGGAGTATGAGAAAGGGAGTGGGACTAATTGGATAACACTTTCGAACAGACAGCACTGACATAATTTGCAGTATAGTCTACTTTTTTTGCTGCAAGCTCCTATAAACGAGGTGTGCCTGGGTAGCCACAATGCCTGACTTGATCCTGAGTCATTCTGGTCAGTACAAAGTCTGGTTTGATTCCGAGACTGGGCTGAGTCAGGGTAATAAATCGGCTCATCTCTCAGACCTCGGGGGGGAGGGGTGCGGCGTTCAAGCTCCTGTAGCCTGTTCGCTCCTGCAAATATGAGTGCATGCTGTTGTCAAGTAAGGGTTGCATGAGTGCGACTCTGATTCCTTCCTTGTGGGGCGGCACAGTAGTTAGCACTGCTGCCTCACAGCGCCAGGGGCCCGGGTTCAATTTCCGGCTTGGGTCACTGTGCGGAGTCTGCTCGTTCTCTGCGTGGGTTTCCTCTACGGATTCATAGGATCCTTACAATGCAGAGGGAGGCCATCGAGTCTGCACCGACCACAATCCCACCCAGGCCCTATCCCCCACAACCCCATGCATTTACCCCAGCTAGTCCTCCTGACACTGAGGGGCAATTTAGCATGGTCAATCCACCTAACCCGCACATCTTTGGACTGTGGGAGGAAACCGGAGCACCCGGAGGAAACCCACACAGACACGGGGAGAACGTGCAGACACCGCACAGACAGTGACCCAAGCCAGGAATCGAACTCGGGTCCCCGGCGCTGTGAGGCTGTAGTGCTAACCACTGTGCCACCGTGCTGTCCTTTCCTCCCACAGTCCGAAAGACGTGCTGATTAGGGTGCTAAATTCTCCCTCAGTGTACCCGAACAGGCGCCGGAGTGTGGCGACTTGGGGATATTTACAATAGCTTCATTGCAGCGTTAATGTAAGCCTACTTGTGACAATAATAAATAAACTTTTGTCAGGTAACCCGCTGCCACTGCCTAAAGTCAAACATAAAGGTCATCATGGGCATTTGGTTCGAGTGCTGGCCGACTATCTGTTCCCAATGAAACA
This sequence comes from Mustelus asterias, assembly GCF_964213995.1. NCBI lineage: Eukaryota > Metazoa > Chordata > Chondrichthyes > Carcharhiniformes > Triakidae > Mustelus > Mustelus asterias. The sequence goes on along the minus strand of NC_135819.1, from coordinate 12,365,802 downwards.
TTGAGCACATACACATAGGAGGCCATTCAAACCTGTCAGTGTGTTCCACCATTCAATTAGAATGTGGTACAACTGAACCTTAGCTCTTTGGGTGCCACAGTAGCATGATGGTAGCACTGCTGCCTCACAGCGCCAGGGTCCCCGGTTCGATTCCCGGCTTGGATCACTGTCTGAGCGGAGTCTGCATCTTCTCCCCGTGTCTGCGTGGGTTTCCTCCGAGTGCCCCAGCTTCCTCCAACAGTCCGAAAGAAGTGTTGGTTAGATGCATTGGCCGTGCTAAATTCTCCCTCAGTGGACCCGAACAGGCGCCAGAGTGTGGCAACTAGGGGATTTTCACAGTAACTTCATTGCAGTGTTAATGTAAGCCTCCTTGTGACACTAATGAATAAAATAAATCCCTCCTGGAATACTGTGTGCAGTTCTGGTCACCCTATTACAGAAAAGATATTATTAAACTAGAAAAAGTGCAGAAAAGATTTACGAGGATGCTTCCGGGACTTGATGGTTTGAGTTATAAGGAGAGGCTGGATAGACTGGGACTTTTTTCTCTGGAGCGTAGGAGGCTGAGGGGTGATCTTATAGAGGTCTATAAAATAATGAGGGGCACAGATCAGCTAGATAGTCAACATCTTTTCCCAAAGGTAGGGGAGGCTAAAACTAGAGGGCATAGGTTTAAGGTGAGAGGGGAGAGATACAAAAGGGTCCAGAGGGGGAATTCTTTCACACAGAGGGTGGTGAGTGTCTGGAACAAACTGCCAGAGGTAGTAGTAGAGGCGGTTACAATTTTGTCTTTTAAAAAGCATTTAGACAGTTACATGGGTAAAATGGGTATAGAGGGATATGGGCCAAACACGGGCAGTTGGGACTAGCTTTAGTGGTAAAAACTGGGCGGCATGGACAAGTTGGGCTGAAGGGCCTGTTTCCATGTTGTAAACCTCTATGACTCAAGCCACCTCTCTCCCTGTCTCTCTCCTCTTTTCAAACGCTTCTTAAAAAGGAGTTCTGTAATCTCCTTTAACAACCTCAGAACATACCAAAGTGATTAACTGCCGCCCACACATTTTGGGAGCGTAGTCACCTTTGTAATGCAGGGCACAGGGCAGCTGATGTGTGCACAGCAAGCTCCCACAAACAACAATGTGGTAATGACCCAGATATTCATTTTTCTGACGTCGATTGAGGGATGCATTTTGGGCCAGGTCTGGCACTGGGGGGGATTCCTTTGCTCTCCATTGTAATAATGCCAATGGACCGTGTATGCATGCCTGCAGAGGGAGTCAGGGCCTATCATAGAATCATAGAATCCCTACAGTGCAGAAAGAGGCCGGTCAGCCCATTGAGCCGACACTGACAACAATCCCACCCAGGCCCTATCCCACGGATTCACTCCGCTAATCTCCCTGACACTAAGGGGCAATTTAGCATGGCCAATCAACCTAACCCACACATCTTAAGATAAGATAAAGGTACACGGAGTTGGGGGTAAAGTGTTAGCGTGGATTGAGGATTGGCTATCTGACAGAAAGCAGAGAGTCGGAATAAATGGGTGCTTTTCCAGTTGGCAATCAGTGACTAGTGGCGTGCCGCAGGGATCGGTGCTGGGGCCTCAACTATTTACCACATACATAGACGATCTGGAGGAGGGGACCGAGTGTAGGGTAACAAAGGTTGCGGATGACACAAAGATGAGTGGGAAAGCAAATTGCGTGGAGGACACAGAGAGTCTGCAGAGAGATTTGGATAGGCTAAGTGAGCAGGCAAGGATCTGGCAGATGGAATATAACGTTGGTAAGTGTGAGGTTATCCACTTTGGAAGGAATAATAGTAAAATGGATTATTATTTAAACGGTGAAAAATTACAACATGCTACTGTGCAGAGGGACCTGGGGGTCCTTGTGCATGAATCACAAAAACTCAGTTTGCAGGTGCAACAGGTGGTCAAGAAGGCAAATGGAATGTTGGCCTTTATCGCAAGAGGGATGGAGTATAGAAGCAGGGAGGTCATGCTGCAACTGTACAAGGTACTGGTGAGGCCGCACCTAGAGTACTGTGTACAATTTTGGTCCCCTTATTTAAGAAAGGATATATTAGCTCTGGAGGGGGTGCAGAGAAGGTTCACCAGGTTGATTCTGGAGGTGAGGGGGTTAGCTTATGAGGAGAGATTGAGTAGACTGGGCCTGTACTCATTGGAGTTTAGAAGGTTGAGGGGAGATCTTATAGAGACATATAAGATAATGAAGGGGCTAGACAGGGTAGAAGCAGCGAGGTTATTTTCACTTACAATGGAAACAAGAACTAGGGGGCATAGCCTCAAAATACGGGGGAGTCAATTTAGAACAGAGTTGATGAGGAACTTCTTCTCCCAGAGGGTAGTGAATGTTTGGAATTCTCTGCCCAATGAAGCAGTAGAGGCTACCTTGTTAAATGTGTTTAAGTCACAGATAGATAGATTTTCAACCATTAAGGGAATTAAGGGTTATGGGGAGCGGGTGGGTAAGTGGAACTGAACCCACTATCAGATCAGCCATGATCTTATTGAATGGCGGAGTAGGCTTGAGGGGCCAGATGGCCTACCTCCTGCTCCTATTTCTTATGTTCTTATCTTATGTTCTTATTATCTTTGGACTGTGGGAGGAAACCGGAGCACCCAGGGGAAACCCACGCAGACACGGGGAGTGTCTTTGCACAGACAGTGACCCGAGGCCGGAATTGAACCTGGGTCCCTGGCACTGTGAGGCAGCAGTGCTAACCACTATGCCACCATCCCACAGCTCAATGTTTCACTCAAAAGACAGCGCCTTCGACAGTGCAGCACTCCCGCGGTGCTGTCAGCGCAAGGTTTTGTGCCCAAGTCCTGGGAGCCAGTTTGCCCTGATCATAAGACTATAAGAAATAGGAACAGGAGCAGATCATTCGGTCCCTCGAGCCTGCTCTGCCATTCAATGGGATCACAGTTAATCCAACATTCCTCATGTCCACTTTCCTGCCCTTTCCCCGTAACCCTTAATTCCCTGACTGATCACAAATCTGAACACAAGGACTCTGGCCCCACAGTTCTCTGTGGCAAGGGGTTAATGTGCGCCTACTTGTGGCACTAATAAATAAAATAAATCCCTCCTGAAACCTATCCACCTCTCTCCTGGGGTGGCACGGTGGTTAGCACTGCTGCCTCACAGCACCAGGGTTCGATTCCCGGCTTGGGTCACTGTCTGTGTGGAATCTGCACGTTCTCCCTGTGGGGTTTCCTCCAGTTTCCTCCCACAGTCCGAAAGACGAGCTGGTTAGGGTGCATTGGCTGTGCTAAATTCTCCCTCAGTGTACCCGAACAGGAGTGTGGCGACTAGGGGATTTTCACAGTAACTTCATTGCAGTGTTAATGTGAGCCGACTTGTGACACTAATAAATAAAATAAATCCCCCCTGAAACCTATCCACCTCTCTCTCTCTCTCCTCTTTTTTTAAAAAGGAATTCTGTAATCATCTTTGACAACTTCAGAACATACCAAAGTCATTAACAGCCACCTACACATTTTGGAAGACTCAAACCTCTCTGAGAGGAGAAATTCTTTCTCAACCTCAGTCTTAAATTGGCCCTTCTTTATTCTGAGACTGTGTCCTCTGGTCCTAGACTCTCCCATTAGGGGAAACAGCCTCTCGGCATTTACCCTGTCAAGCCCCTTAAGAATTCGATATGTTTGAATGAGATCACCTCTCATTCTTCTAAATTCCAATGAGTAGATTCCCAACCCGCTTAACCTTTCCTCATAAGACAATCCCCCCATACCAGGGATATTTGCATTCTGTGGCTGAGCGACAGACTTTTTACTCCATCCTTACAAAGTCAATGTTCAGAATGGATGGGGCAAACCCAAATCAAAGATCAAAGAAAATGACAGCACAGGAACAGGCCCTTCGGCCCCTCCAAGCCTGCACCGACCATGCTGCCCGACTGAACTAAAACCCCCGACCCTTCCGGGGACCATATCCCTCTATTCGCATCCTATTCATGTATTTGTCCAGACGCCCCTTAAAAGTCACTATCGTATCTGCTTCCACTACCTCCCCCGGCAACGAGTTCCAGGCACCCACCACTCCCTGTGTAAAAAATCTGCCTCGTACATCTCCTTTAAACCTTGCACCTCGCACCTTAAACCTAGGGCGGCACGGTGGCTAGCACTGCTGCCTCACAGCGTCAGGGACCCAGATACAATTCCCGGGTTGGGTCACTGTCTGTGTGGAATTTGCACGTTCTCCCCGTGCCTGCGTGGGTTTCCTCCGGGTGCTTCGGTTTGCTCCCACAGTCCAATGATGTGCAGGTTAGGTGGATTTGCTATGGTAAATTGTCCGTTAGTGTCAGGGGGACTAGCTAGGGTAAACGCATGGGGTTATGGGGATACGGTGGAATTGTGGTTCGTGCAGACTCAATGGGCCGAATGGCCTCCTTCTGCACTGTAGGATTCTATGATCTATGATTCTATGCCCTCTAGTAATTGACTCTTCCACCCTGGGAAAAAGCTTCTGACTATCCACTCTGCCCATGCCCCTCATAATCTTGTAGACTTCTATCAGATCACCCCTCAACCTCCGTCGTTCCAGTGAGAACAGACCAAGTTTCTTCAACCTCTCCTCATAGCTAATGCCCTCCATACCAGGCCACATCCTGGTAAATATTTTCTATACGCTCTCCAAAGCCTTCACATTCTTCTGGTGGTGTGGCAACCAGAATTGAACACTATATTCCAAGTGCGGCCTAAGGTTCTATTGCTTGCTCCAAGAACCAAATTCAAAATCAAATTCATGGTCCCCACAAGAGAGACAAACAAGATCCAAGCTGACAAGATAAGGTGGCACAGTGGTTAGCACTGCTGCCTCACAGCGCCAGGGACCCGGGTTCAATTCCCAGCTTGGGTCACTGTCTGTGTGGAGTTTGCACGTTCTCCCCGTGTCTGCGTGGGTTTCCACCGGGTGCTCCGGTTTCCTCCCACAGATCGAAAGATATGCTGGTTAGATGCATTGGCCGTGCTAAATTCTCCCTCAGTGTAACCCGAACAGATGCCGGAGCATGGCAACTAGGGGATTTTCACAGTAACTTCTTTTGATTTGATTTATTATTGTCCCGTGTATAACAGACAGTGAAAAGTATTGTTTCTTGCGCGCTATACATAGCATACCGTTCATAGAGAAGGAAACGAGAGAGTGTAGAATGTAGTGTTACAGTCATAGCTAGGCTGTAGAGAAAGGTCAACCTAATGCAAGGTAAGTCCATTCAAAAGTCTGACAGCAGCAGGAAAGAAGCTGTTCTTGAGTCAGTTGGTACGTGACCTCAGACTTTTCTATCCTTTTCCCGAAGGAAGAAGGTGGAAGAGGGAGTGTCTGGGGTGCGTGGCATCCTTAATTATGCTGGCTGCTTTGCCGAGGCAGCGGGAAGTGTAGACAGAGTCAATGGATGGGAGGCTGGTTTGCGTGATGGACTGGGCTACATTCACAACCCTTTGTAATTCCTTGCGGTCTTGGGCAGAGCAGGGGCCCATACCAAGCTGTGATACAACCAGAAAGAATGCTTTCTATGGTGTATCTGTAAAAGTTGGTGAGAGTCGTAGCGGACATGCCAAACTTCCTTCGTCTTCTGAGACAGTAGAGGTGTTGGTGGGCTTTCTTAACTATAGTGTCAGCATGGGGGGGACCAGGACAGGTTGTTGGTGGTCTGGACACTTAAAAACTTGAAACTCTCAACCCTTTCTACTTCATCCCCGTTGATGTAGACAGGGGCATGTTCTCCTTTACGCTTCCTGAAGTCAATGACAATCTCCTTTGTTTTGTTGACATTGAGGGAGAGATTATTGTTGCCGCACCAGTTCACCAGATTCTCTATCTCATTCCTGTACTCTGCAACTTCATTGCAGTGTTAATGTAAGCCTACTTGTGACACAAATAAATAAACTTTAAACCCTAGCTATGACTGAAACACTATATTTTGCACCCTCTCCTTTCTTGGACAGTAGACCCGGTCATCACTTCACTGCTGCCCCAGGTATTGTTGTTCCTGGTAACTTTGATTCGTGGCTGTTGCTTGCAGTGGAAACTAAAGTTGTATCCTGACTTTCTGGCAATGAAATTCTAACCTGAATTGGATGAGGAGGCAGGGTCACACAGTGGGTGACATAGTGGTTAGCACTGCTGCCTCACAACGCCAGGGACCCGGGTTCGATTCCTGGCTCGGGTTACTGTCTGTGTGGAGTCTGCACATTCTCCCCGTATCTGCGTGGGTTTCCTCCGGGTGCTCCGGTTTCCTCCCACAGTCCGAAAGAAGGTTAGGGTGCATTGGCCGTGCTAAATTCTCCCTCCGTGTACCCGAACAGGCGCCGGAGTGTGGCGACTAGGGGGATTTTCACAGTAACTTCATTGCAGTGTTAAGGTAAGCCTACTTGTGACACTAATAAATAAACTTTAGGTTAGGTGGATTGGCTATGCTAAATTCTCCCTCAGTACCCAAACAGGCGCTGGAGTGTGCCGACCAGGGGATTTTCACAGTAACTTCAATGTAAGCCTACTTGTGACAATAATACTTAAACTTATGTGATAATAATAAATCAAAGCGGGGAGAGAAAGGAGGGAGGTCTCTGGTTACATCCACTCCCTCTCTCTCTCTCTCAACAGCTCCAAATCTCAGTGCAGGCATCTGAGAAAGGACACAGGTCCTACCTCTCGCCCTGTGGCAGGCAGGTTGAGTGGAGTTTGGGTGCTTGCTGTGCGTCAGGAAGCTGCAGTGAGGCGCAGTTGAGCTGGATTGGCGTCTGCGGGGGCTAGGCGGAGCAGGGAGGGGGTGGTGTGGAAGAAAGTAACAGCCTGGAATTAACCAGGAGCCTGGAGAAATGTTTACAGTGTGAAGAAGCGCAGTCATTGATAAAGGGGGCTTTACAGGCTGAAACCCAACGCAAGAGCGAGAGGGAGAGAGAAAGAGAGACAAAAAGGGATCAGCAACCACACACACACACACAGAAGAAGAAGAAGATTAAAGAGGTGTATTTGCCTCTGTTCCCGGCGAGAAGTTGGCAACATGGAGTGGGGCTCAGAGCTTTGGGTAAGTCCTATTTATCTTAAAACAACCAGAGATGCGCTGGGAATGCCGATGGCGAGATTGCTGCCGTCCTGTACAGGGGGAAAAGAAGCTTTGGGCAGGAAAGAAATTTACTCCGACTGATAAAAGACCCAAGAAAGTTTAATTACCAACACCCCCCCCCCATCTCCCCCATAAAGAAAAGTTAGTTTGCTCCCAATTACCTCCTAAAAAGTTTTGATAAACTTATTGTTTCCCTCCCATACTGATGTCTTTGACTCTCCCTGAAGTTAGTGAGGATTTGGTGGGGGGTGTGTATTGCTGGGGTGGGGATGTGTGGGGTGGTGGGGGGGTGTTTGTTTGTTGCCGGGGGGTGGGGGGTGTTGTTGCTATTTAGAGAAGCGACTCGATTAACTTTGAGAAGTGGTCGAGGTTCCCAGGCTTGTCTTGAGCCTCTTGTGTTCAGGGGAGTCTCTCCCCCTCCCCAGCACTCGCGCCCCTCTTTGTAGATTTCACGTCCCAGTTGTTACAGATTTGTATCAATGTTTTCCTTTGCTCTCCTAACAGTATGAAAAAGTACACCAAGCCACTAATCTCTCCCTCCTTCCGCCCCCCACCCACTCTCCCTCCTTTTGCCCCCCACCCACTCTCCCTCCTTTTGCCCCCCACCCACTCTCCCTCCTTTTGCCCCCCACCCACTCTCCCTCCTTTTGCCCCCCACCCACTCTCCCTCCTTTTGCCCCCCACCCACTCTCCCTCCTTTTGCCCCCCACCCACTCTCCCTCCTTTTGCCCCCCACCCACTCTCCCTCCTTTTGCCCCCCACCCACTCTCCCTCCTTTTGCCCCCCACCCACTCTCCCTCCTTTTGCCCCCCACCCACTCTCCCTCCTTTTGCCCCCCACCCACTCTCCCTCCTTTTGCCCCCCACCCACTCTCCCTCCTTTTGCCCCCCACCCACTCTCCCTCCTTTTGCCCCCCACCCACTCTCCCTCCTTTTGCCCCCCACCCACTCTCCCTCCTTTTGCCCCCCACCCACTCTCCCTCCTTTTGCCCCCCACCCACTCTCCCTCCTTTTGCCCCCCACCCACTCTCCCTCCTTTTGCCCCCCACCCACTCTCCCTCCTTTTGCCCCCCACCCACTCTCCCTCCTTTTGCCCCCCACCCACTCTCCCTCCTTTTGCCCCCCACCCACTCTCCCTCCTTTTGCCCCCCACCCACTCTCCCTCCTTTTGCCCCCCACCCACTCTCCCTCCTTTTGCCCCCCACCCACTCTCCCTCCTTTTGCCCCCCACCCACTCTCCCTCCTTTTGCCCCCCACCCACTCTCCCTCCTTTTGCCCCCCACCCACTCTCCCTCCTTTTGCCCCCCACCCACACTCCCTCCTTTTGCCCCCCACCCACTCTCCCTCCTTTTGCCCCCCACCCACTCTCCCTCCTTTTGCCCCCCACCCACTCTCCCTCCTTTTGCCCCCCACCCACTCTCCCTCCTTTTGCCCCCCACCCACTCTCCCTCCTTTTGCCCCCCACCCACTCTCCCTCCTTTTGCCCCCCACCCACTCTCCCTCCTTTTGCCCCCCACCCACTCTCCCTCCTTTTGCCCCCCACCCACTCTCCCTCCTTTTGCCCCCCACCCACTCTCCCTCCTTTTGCCCCCCACCCACTCTCCCTCCTTTTGCCCCCCACCCACTCTCCCTCCTTTTGCCCCCCACCCACTCTCCCTCCTTTTGCCCCCCACCCACTCTCCCTCCTTTTGCCCCCCACCCACTCTCCCTCCTTTTGCCCCCCACCCACTCTCCCTCCTTTTGCCCCCCACCCACTCTCCCTCCTTTTGCCCCCCACCCACTCTCCCTCCTTTTGCCCCCCACCCACTCTCCCTCCTTTTGCCCCCCACCCACTCTCCCTCCTTTTGCCCCCCACCCACTCTCCCTCCTTTTGCCCCCCACCCACTCTCCCTCCTTTTGCCCCCCACCCACTCTCCCTCCTTTTGCCCCCCACCCACTCTCCCTCCTTTTGCCCCCCACCCACTCTCCCTCCTTTTGCCCCCCACCCACTCTCCCTCCTTTTGCCCCCCACCCACTCTCCCTCCTTTTGCCCCCCACCCACTCTCCCTCCTTTTGCCCCCCACCCACTCTCCCTCCTTTTGCCCCCCACCCACTCTCCCTCCTTTTGCCCCCCACCCACTCTCCCTCCTTTTGCCCCCCACCCACTCTCCCTCCTTTTGCCCCCCACCCACTCTCCCTCCTTTTGCCCCCCACCCACTCTCCCTCCTTTTGCCCCCCACCCACTCTCCCTCCTTTTGCCCCCCACCCACTCTCCCTCCTTTTGCCCCCCACCCACTCTCCCTCCTTTTGCCCCCCACCCACTCTCCCTCCTTTTGCCCCCACCCACTCTCCCTCCTTTTGCCCCCCACCCACTCTCCCTCCTTTTGCCCCCCACCCACTCTCCCTCCTTTTGCCCCCCACCCACTCTCCCTCCTTTTGCCCCCCACCCACTCTCCCTCCTTTTGCCCCCCCCACTCTCCCTCCTTTGCCCCCCTTGCCACCCACTCTCCCTCCTTTTGCCCCCCCCGCTCTCCCTCCTTTTGCCCCCCCCGCTCTCCCTCCTTTTGCCCCCCACCCCGCTCTCCCTCCTTTTGCCCCCCACCCGCTCTCCCTCCTTTTGCCCCCCACCCGCTCTCCCTCCTTTTGCCCCCCACCCCCTCTCCCTCCTTTTGCCCCCCACCCACTCTCCCTCCTTTTGCCCCCCACCCACTCTCCCTCCTTTTGCCCCCCACCCACTCTCCCTCCTTTTACCCCCCACCCACTCTCCCCTCCTTTTGCCCCCCACCCACTCTCCCTCCTTTTGCCCCCCACCCCTCACTCTCCCTCCTTTTGCCCCCCACCCACTCTCCCTCCTTTTGCCCCCCCGCTCTCCCTCCTTTTGCCCCCCCGCTCTCCCTCCTCTTGCCCCCCCCCCGCTCTCCCTCCACTTGGCCCCCCCCCGCTCTCCCTCCATTTGGCCCCCCCCGCTCTCCCTCCTTTTGCCCCCCACTTCCCTCCTTTTGCCCCCCCACTCTCCCTCCTTTTGCCCCCCACCCACTCTCCCTCCTTTTGCCCCCCACCCACTCTCCCTCCTTTTGCCCCCCACCCACTCTCCCTCCTTTTGCCCTCCCCCCACTCTCCCTCCTTTTGCCCCCCCCGCTCTCCCTCCTTTTGCCCCCCCCCGCTCTCCCTCCTTTTGCCCCCCCCGCTCTCCCTCCTTTTGCCCCCCCCGCTCTCCCTCCTTTTGCCCCCCCCCTGCTCTCCCTCCGTTTGGCCCCCCCCGTTCTCCCTCCGTTTGGCCCTCCCGTTCTCCCTCCGTTTGGCCCCCCCCCCGCTCTCCCTCCGTTTGGCCCCCCCCCCCGCTCTCCCTCCGTTTGGCCCCCCCCCCGCTCTCCCTCCGTTTGGCCCCCCCCCGCTCTCCCTCCGTTTGGCCCCCCCCCGCTCTCCCTCCGTTTGGCCCCCCCCCGCTCTCCCTCCGTTTGCCCCCCCCCCGCTCTCCCTCCTTTGGCCCCCCTCCGCTCTCCCTCCTTTTGGCCCCCCCCCCCCCCTGCTCTCCCTCCTTTGGCCCCCGCCCCCCCGCTCTCCCTCCGTTTGCCCCCCCCCCGCTCTCCCTCCTTTGGCACCCCGCCCCTCTCTCTGTTACATTGATGCTTTCCAAGATGACTGGGATATCAAAAGTGTATAATATTTGTATGGGGGTGTAATTTGTTACATTTCTCTGGATGTTCCTAGCCCTTCCGGGTAATGAGATGGTTTCATTTGTGGCTGTTTCTGTCGGCAGATTGTGGAGGTGTTGGGGGGAGAGAGAGAGATCCTGTGTTGGTGCGGCAGGAATTGCTTTTTCCCTTCGGCTTTGTGGAATGAATTGGAGGCGCACGGAGCAGTAATCCGTGGGGGTAGAAACTGCCTCTTCTCCACCCCGACACACCTTAAGCAACCAGTAAACAAACCACGGCCATTGATCAGAGGTTCTGCTGAGGTCGGCGTGATAGGATGTGAGGGGCTATCGTCTTAATTGGGTGGTCTGCGCTCAACTGGAGATTGAGCAGCATGGTAGCACAGTGGTTAGCACTGCTGCTTCACAGCTCCAGGGACCTGGGTTCGATTCCCGGCTCTGGTCACTGTCCGTGTGGAGTTTGCACATTCTCCTCGTGTCTGCGTGGGTACCCGGAGGTACTCTGGTTTTCTCCCACAGTAGTCATGATGTGGAGATGCCGGCGTTGGACTGGGGTAAGCACAGTAAGAAGTCTCACAACACCAGGTTAAAGTCCAACAAGTTTATTTGGTAGCAAATACCATAAGCTTTCGGAGCAATGCTCCTTCGTCCGATGCCACTCCATCTGACGAAGGAGCATTGCTCCGAAAGCTTATGGTATTTGCTACCAAATAAACCTGTTGGACTTTAACCTGGTGTTGTGAGACTTCTTACTGTGTTTCTCCCACAGTCCAAAGATGTGCGGTTAGGTTGATTGGCCATGCTAAAATTGCCCCTTAGTGTCCTGAGATGCGTAGGTTAGAGGGATTAGCGGATAAAGTATGTAGTGAGGTTGTGGTCGGTGCAGACTCGATGGGCCGAATGGCCTCCTTCTGCACTGTAGGGTTTCTATGATCTATGATATGGGGGTAGGGCCTGGGTGGGATTGTGGTCGGTGCAGACTCGATGGGCCAAATGGCTTCTTTCTGCACTGTAGGGTTCTATGATTCTATGGAGATGGTTTTCTTCCAATGCAGCATGCAAGGAGGCCATTTGGCCCACCGTGGCCGTGCAAGTGCTTTCAAATACCTGTCCCCATGAATGCTACCCTTCCCCCAGAGCCCTGCGGCAGAAATCTCGAGAAGTTCCCTGTTTAGCACATATACCAGCAGTCTTTTTTTTTAGGTTAAATATCTGTGTGGTATGTTTTAATGGTGTCTTCATGTGTCTGTTTAGTTCCTTTGTCCAAAGGCAGAGCCAAAAGGATTGTATAAAAGCAAATTACTGCGGATGCTGGAATCTGAAACCAAAAGAGAAAATGCTGGAAAATCTCAGCAGGTCTGGCAGCATCTGTAAGGAGAGAAAAGAGCTGACGTTTCGAGTCCAGATGGCCCTTTGTCAAAGCTCTTACAGACCTGCTGAGATTTTCCAGCATTTTCTCTTTTGACCAAAATTCATGTGTTTGATTGTTATCTGAAGATGTTACGTAGGAATTGCAGAACAAGTCATTCGACCCAACTTTCTTTTATCCATTCGTGGGACGAGGCCATCGCTGGCCAGGCCAGCATTTGTTGCCCATCTTTAATTGTCCCTTCAGAAGGTGGTGATGATCTGCCTCCTTGATCTGCTGCAGTCTTTGTGGTGTAGGTACACCCATGGTGCTGTTAGGGACAGAGTTCCAGGATTTTGACCCAGCGATGGTGAAAGACCTCGCCCCAGGTCAGGATGGCGAGTGTTTTAGAAGGGAACTTGTGGGGTGATGGTGTTTCCATGTATTGGCTGTCCCTGGTCCTTTTAGAAACATAGAAAATAGGATTACGTGTGGGCCACTTGGCCCTTAGAGCATTCATTATGATCATGGCTGATCGTCCAACTCAATGGCCCGATCCCATCCCAACTCCCAATGTCCTTTGATCCTCATTGCCCTCGAGAGCTATATTAACTCCTCGAAAACAACGTTTTAGCCTCACTGTAGTAGCAAATTCCACAGGCTCACCACTCTGAGTGAAGAAATTTCTCCTCATCTCTGTCCTCGTATTCTTAGACTTTGACCCTTGGTTCTAGACACGCCCACCATCGGGAACATCCTTCCTGTATCAACCCTGTCTAGTCCTGTTGAATTTTATAGATTTCTATGAGATCCCCCCTCATTCCTCTGAACTCCAGCGAATATAATCCTAACTGACTCAATCTCTCCTCGTTTGTCAGTTCCTGACGTTAGAGGTCGCAGGTTTGGAAGGTGCTGTCAAAGAAACCGGTGGGTGGTGCAGTGATTACCACCGCTGCCTCAGCGCCAGGGACCCAGGTTCAATTCCGGCCTCGGGTCACTGTCTGTGTGGAGTTTTGCACGTTGTCCCCCGTGTCTGCGTGGGCTTCCTCCGGCTGCTCTGGTTTCCTCCCACAGTCCAAAGATGTGCGGGTTACATTGATTAGCCAAGCTAAATTGCCTCTGAGTGTCAGGGGGATTAGCAGAGTAAATACATGGGGTTATGGGGATAGGGGCTGGGTGGGATTGCGGTAGGTGTGGACTCGATAGGCCGAATAGCTTCCTTCTGCACTGTGGGGATTCGATGATGATAAACCCGTAGCAAGTTGTTGCAGTGCATCTTGTAGATGGTATATACTGCTGCCACTGTGCATCGGTGGTGGAGGGAGTGGATGTTTGTGGATGGGGAGCCAATAAAGCGGGGTTGCTTTGTCTTGGATGGTGTCGAGCTTTTTGAATCTCGTTGGAGCCGCGCTCATTGAGGCAAGCAGGGGATATTCCTCTGACTTGTGCCTTGTAGCTGGTGGACAGGCTTTGGGGAAATCAGGAGGTGAGGGAATTCCCAGCCTCAGACCTGCTCTTGCAGCTGCGGTTTTAAGATGGATGGTTCAGTTTCTGGTTAATGGTAATCCCCAGGATATGGACGGGGGGGGGGGGGGAATTCGGCGATGGTAATACCATTGAATGTTAGAGAAGGATGGTTAGATGCCCTCTTGTTGACGATGGTCATTGCCTGGCAGTCGTGTAACGTGAATGTTCCTTGCTACTTGTCACCCCAGGCCTGAACGTTATCCATGTCTTGCTGCATGCAAACATGACTGGTCTATGTTCCATGTGAACCCCCTCCCCCCGCCTCCTTCTATCAACTCTATTAAGCTCTTCTTGAATTCCTTTCTCTGCCAAGCTTATTAAACTTCTCCTTGAATGCATTAATGCTGTTTCCCTCGGCTATTTCCTGTGGTAGTGAGATCCACATTCTCAGCACTCACTGGATAAAGAGATTTTTTCTGAATTCCCAATTGAATTTATTAATGTCTATCTTAGAATCATAGAATCCCGACAGTGCAGAAAGAGGCCATTTGGCCCATCGAGACTGTACCAACCACAATCCCACCCAGGCCCTACCCTCATATTCCTACATAGTTACCCGCTAATCCCTCTAACCTATGCATCTCAGGACACTAAGGGGTAATTTAGCATGGCCAATCAACTTAACCTGCACATCTTTGGACTATGGGAGGAAACCGGAGCACCCGGAGGAAACCCGCGCAGACACGAGGAGAATGCGCAAACTCCACACAGACAGTGACCCAAGCCGGGAATCGAACCCAGGTCCCTGGAGCTGTGAAGCAGCAGCGCTAGCCACTGTGCTACCGTGCCGCCGTATAAGATAAATATCTTATATTTATGGCTGCTAGTTTTGATCTCCCCCACAAGTGGGAATATCTGTTCAATGTCTATCCTATCGAACATTATCATAATTTTTAGAGACCGATAATAGATCACCTTTCCGTCTTTCCTTTTTTCCAGATAAATAAAGTTTATTAGTGTCACAAGTAGGTTTACATTAACACTGCGATGAAGTTACTGTGAAAACCCCCCAGTCGCCGCACTCTGTTCGGGTAACACTGAGGGAGAATTTAGCACGGCCAATGCACCCTAACCCGCACGTCTTTCAGACTGTGGGAGGAAACCGGAGCACCCGGAGGAAACCCACGCAGACACGGGGAGGACATACGGACTCTGCATAGACAAGCCGGGAATCTAACCCGGGTCCCTGGCGCTGTGAGGCAGCAGTGCTAACCCACTGTGAAATAAGCTCCACCTTGTTCAATCTTTTCTGTTGACTCTCAGTTCTAATAACGTTCGAGGTTATATTTTTTTGCACCTCAGTGTCTTTGTATCCTTTGTTTAAATATGGGAGGTGATGGACCAGTGGTATTATCACTAGACTATTCATCCAGGAACTCAGCTAATGTTCTGGGGACCCGGGTTCGAATCCCGCCACGGCAGATGGTGGAATTTGAATTCAGCAAAAAAAAAATCTGGAATTAAGAATCTACTGATGACCGCGAAACCATTGTCGGAAAAACCCATCTGGTTCACTAATGTCCTTTTAGGGAAGGAAATCTGCCGCCCTTACCCGGTCTGACCTACATGTGACTCCAGAGCCACAGCAATGTGGTTGAGTCTTAACTGTTCTCTGAACAAGGGCAATAGGGATGGGCAATAAATACTGGCCAGCCAGCGACACCCCTGAGCCATGAATGAATAACAAAAGGAATCAGAACTGTTCCCCCGCACTCCCAAGCTGTCTAACCTAAGATAAAAGCAAAATACTGCAGATGCTGGAATCTGAAACAAGAACAGAAAACGCTGGAAAATCTCGCCTCTATTCTCTCAAAGATTCCCTACAGTGCAGAGGGAGGCCATTCGGCCCATCGGGTCATCTCCATCCCGCCTGGGCTCTTTCCCCTTGACCCCACGCATTTACCCTGCTAGTCCCCCTCACACTAAGGGGCAATTTAGCATGGCCAATCAACCTAACCCGCACATCTTTGGACTGTGGGAGGAAACCCATGCAGACACGGGGGAAGGACGTGCAGACTCCACACAGATAGTGACCCAAGGCCGGAATCGAACCCGGGTCCCTGGCCATCGTGCCGCCACAGTTGCTGTTAGCCCTGCTGAGATTTTGCAGTATTTTCTGCTTTTGTCCAACCTAAGTCTGTACGAGTTTAACATAATGTTCCGCTTTTCAACTCCCTCCCTCTGCAAATGAACCCCTGTGCTTTTGTTTATAATTGTTGTATCAAACTGTGTTCCTACCTCGAGTGACTTCTGTCCCAGGACACCCACGTCCTTCTCTTTCTCTCTCTCTCTCTCATTTTGATGCCCGTTTTTACAAAGTTTCTGACCTCCTTAATCTCCTGACCAAAATGTACCACCTCACACCATGTCAAAATCCACATGCCTAAGCTGAAGCTTGGTGAATGGATTTCTGTGTTATGTTGTAGTCCTCCTCCATATTAACTAATCCCCTCAAATTGTCCACATTTGCTATTAAAATTGTGCCTCAGAGACACGGTGGCACAGTGGTTAGCACTGCTGCCTCACAGCACCAGGGACCCAGGTTCAGTTCCTGGCTTGGGGTCACTTTTTGTGCGGAGTCTGCACATTCTCCCCGTGTCTGCGTGGGTTTCCTCCGGGTGCTCTGGTTTCCTCCCACAGTCCAAAGATGTGCGGGTTAGGTTGATTGGCCATGCTGAATTGCCTCTTAGTGTCCCGGGATGCATAGGTTAGCAGGGTAAATATGTGGGGTTATGGGGATAGGGCCTGGGTGGGATTGTGATCGGTGCAGACTCGATGGGCCGAATGGCCTCCTGCACTGTAGGATTCTATGAAATCATCGTAAATGGTGAATCAGTTAGATTCCCCCCCCCCCCCCCCCTGGCAGATATGACAGCCATTTTGTGCACAGCAAGCTCCCACAAACAGAAATGTGGTCACGACCAGATCATCTTAGTCTTATCGATGTTGTTTGAGGGATGAATGTTGACCAGGGGTGGGGGGGGGGAATGCCCAAGGCCCTGGAGACGGGCGTTTGACCTGTGGAATAGTACACCTGGATTCCTCAGCTTCCGGAATGGAGAGGGAGGGTGGGATGGGGTCAGTATTTAGGGAGGGGGTGGGGGAGGAAATGGAAGGTGGAAGGACAAAACCATAACTGGCTGCAACACCGACATATATGTGACGAGAAATTGAGTGATCCAGGCAAACAGGAATTGGGAAGTGCCTTGAACAAAGAAGTCCCCTTCATTAGGGGGCGGCATGGCGGCACAGTGGTTAGCACTGCTGCCTCACAGCGCCAGGAACCCAGGCTCCCTCTCGCGATATACCCTTTCTTGATATCAGGGGACATCAGTCCCCGGACTGCATAGAATGCAAACCAACTGAAATTGACTGGTTGTTCACAGCAGTTTAGCTTACTGATTTGGAGTGCTGTGTTATCTATTAAGGTATGGAGATGCTGGCGTTGGACTGGGGTAAACACAGTAAGAAGTTTAACAACACCAGGTTAAAGTCCAACAGGTTTATTTGGTAGCAAAAGCCACACACAAGCTTTCGGAGCAAGTTCATAAGTCTTATGAACTGCTATTATCTATTAAGGGTCATGCACTAAGTAAAGTAAAGGTAAAGTTTATTTATTAGTCACAAGTAGGCTTACATTAACACTGCGATGAAGTTACTGTGAAATTCCCCTAGTCGCCACGCTCCAGCGCCTGTTCGGGTACACTGGGGGAGAATTTAGCACGGCCAATGCACCCTAACCAGCACGTCTTTCGACTGTGGGAGGAAACCGGAGCACCCGGAGGAAACCCACGCAGACACGGGGAGAATCCGCACAGATAGTGACCCAAGGCCGGGAATCGAACCTGGGTCCCTGGTGCTGTGAGGCAGCAGCGCTAACCACTTGTTCTTATCTGGAGGACTGCTGCTTTTTGCAATTTTTGTAACCACCTTGATCCAAAAGTCTGAGGTCACCTCGCATTAAGTTGATCTTTTTCTGCACCCTAGCTGTGACTGTAACACTACATTCTGCATTCCCTCCTTTCCTTCTCTATGAACGGTATGCTTTGTCTGTATAGCGCGCAAGAAACAATACTTTTCACTGCATGCTAATACATGTGACAATAAATCAAATCTTTAATAACTTAAAAGAAGCATAATTTATGAACTTATATCAGCAATTGAGGCACTTTGGACATGTTTTTCCTGATATGTGGGATGCTTCTCATTAGTAAGTAATTTTGTGCAATGTTATTCCATTCAATTTCGACCAAATATTTGGTCAGGGTAAGCATTTTTCATTAAGTGTGGGGTCCATCGTTTTAATGAACTGTGCACAAAAGAAAGAACGGATGTGCATTTATGTAGCGCCTTTTACATTCTTGGAATGACTTAACATAGAAACATAAAAAAACTACAGCACAAACAGGCCCTTCGGCCCACAAGTTGTGCCGAACACATCCCTACCTTCTAGACCTACCTATAACCCTCCATCCTATTACGCTCCATGTACTCATCCAAGAGTCTCTTAAAAGACCCTATTGAGTTCGCCTTCACCACCACTGACGGCAGCCGATTCCACTCGCCCACCACCCTCTGTGTGAAAAACGTACCCCTAACATCTCCCCTGTACCTACCCCCCAGCACCTTAAACCTGTGTCCTCTCGTAGCAGACATTTCCATCCTGGGAAAAAGCCTCTGAGAGTCCACCCGATCTATGCCTCTCAACATCTTATACACCTCTATTAGGTCTCCTTTCATCCTTCGTCTCTCCAAGGAGAAAAGACCAAGCTCCCTCAGCCTATCCTCATAAGGCATGTCACTCAATCCAGGCAACATCCTTGTAAATCTCCTCTGCACCCTTTCAATCTTTTCCACATCCTTCCTATAGTGAGGCGACCAGAACTGAGCACAGTACTCCAAGTGGGGTCTGACGAGGGTCTTATATAGCTGCATCATTGACCCCGGACTCCTAAACTCAATCCCTCGATTGATAAAGGCCAGCACACCATACGCCTTCTTAACCACCTCCTCCACCTGCGGGGCCGATTTCAGAGTCCTATGGACCCGGACCCCAAGGTCCTTCTGATCCTCTACAGTACTAAGAGTCTTTCCCTTTATATTGTACTCCTTCATCCCATTTGACCTACCAAAATGGACCACGACGCATTTATCTTAATTCCTCTTGGGGCACAGTTACTGTTGTAAGTTTATTTATTCGTGGCGGGGCGGCACAGTGGTGAGCGCTGCTGCCTCACAGCGCCAGGGACCCGGGTTTGATTCCTGACTTGGGTCACTGTCTGTGCGGAGTCTGCACATTCTCCCCGTGTCTGCATAGGTTTCCTCCCGGGTGCTCCGGTTTCCCCCCCACACTCCAAAGATGTGCAGGTTGGGTAGCTCTGACGAAGGGTCATCCAGACTCGCAAAGTTGGTTCTATTCTCCCTCCACAGATGCTGTCAGACCTGCTGAGGTTTTAGGAACAGAGGAGTTAGGGGCAGAAGTCGGCAAATTCAGCCCTTCGAGCCTGCTGCGCCATTCAATCAGATCATGGCTGATCTCTCCCTGGTCACAAATCCACCTCCCCTCCTGTTCCCCATATCCCCTTATCCCTTTTTTTGAAATATATCTATCTCCCTCTTGAACCCATTCAATAATTCACACTCCACCACGCTACACCTTGTCCATCCCTTTTTAGAATTTTATGTACCTCGATCAGATCCCCGCTCATCCTTCTAAACTCCAGCGAGTACAAGCCCAAACTGTTTGACTTCTCCTCGTATGTCAACCCTTTCATCCCCAGAATCCCTGGTGAACCTCCTCTGAACTGCCTCCAATGCCACCAGTTTTCCACCAGTTTGTTGCAGGTTGGGTAGATTGGCCTCACTCAATTGCCCCCTTAGTGTCAGGGGTGCGAGCGGGGCAAATACATATGGTTATGGGAATAGGATTTCCTCCGGGTGCTCCGGTTTCCTCCCACAGTCCAAAGATGCACGTGTTGGGTTGATTGGCCATTAACCCTAGTGTCAGGGGATTAGCGAGGTAATGCATGCATTTACTCTCTGTGGAATAGGACCTGGGTGGGATTGTGATCGGTGCAAACTCGATGGGCCGAATGGCCGCCTCCTGCACTGTAAGGATTCTAGGGCCTGGGTAGGAGTGTTGTTGGTGCAGGCTCGATGGGCCTAATTGCGCCTCCTGCACTGTAGGGATTCTATGATCACTTGGCCTGTGCAAGTGTTGACCCCCGTTTCTCACGGGGAGAATCTTGTTCTTGGTTCAACATGTTTCTTGTTCGTTAACTCGATCGCGAGCACTGACTTAACGCTCATTTAGCACGCTGTTAGTCTGTGTTGTGAAATCGGGACCAATTTATTTGCTGATAATCTCACTGCAGTGACTCCTCTCTTGTTGACTGAACCCAGTGCGTATGAAAGAAGTTCACAATATCTGCGCACTGTTTTTTGTTTGCTCTTCAAGTTTGTCTCCCAAACTCCCTCCTGACCTCACCTTCCGAAAATGGTTCCTTAGGGTGCCAGGTACCATCCAATACCCACGTTCAACTCATCATTGTTCACCTGGGCCCAGGTAGTGAATCTCAACCGGCTGTTTGCCAATATCGCAGCCAAGTCCAGTGCCTGTCTCAGCCAGGAATCTACATGTGTAGGAGTTGCTGGATAGGGATCAGGGAAAAAAAAGGAATGCTGGCTGATTAGTTTTTTAACATTTCCCTCCCTCCCTCCCTCTCGCATTAAGAGTAGTCGACGCAATTGTGAAAACCTTAATGCCCCTTCTAACCTGAGGTCAGGACCCATTAGGAATTGTGTAGGAATGGAAAGACGGCCTGTTTTGCCATTCTATAAGATTTTAGCCGAGAATTTGATTTGATTTATTATTGTCACATGTATGAGCATACAGTGAAAAGTATTGTTTCTTGCACGCTATATACAGACAAAGCATACTGTTCATAGAGAAGGAAAGGAGAGAGTGCAGACTGTAGTGTTACAGTCAAAGCGAGGGTGTAGAGAAAGATCAACTTAGTGCGAGGTAGGTCCATTCAGAAGTCTGATGGCAGCGGAGAAGGAAGTTGAAACTGTAATGCGACCAAACAGGTTGATAATCAGACTGTAAATCTTCCCAATATGCCTGGTGACAGGCGGGGAGAGTTCCCTGATCCACGACACTGCAGAAGGCAATGACAACTTACTTTGCCAAGTATAATCGTGGACCAATCCATTGATTTGATTTATTATTGTCACATATATTAACATACAGTGAAAAGTATTGTTTCTTGCGCACTATACAGATAAAGCATACCATTCATAGAGAAGGAAATGAGGGGGTGCAGAATGTAGTGTGGGTGTAGCTACACCCACACTACATTCTGTGCCCCCTCATAGCTAGAGTGTAGAGAAAGGTCAACTTAATATATGGTAGGTCCATTCAAAAGTCTGACGGCAGCAGGGAAGAAGCTGTTCTTGAGTCGGTTGGTGCGTGACCTCAGACTTTTGTATCTATTTCCCGACGGAAGAAGGTGGAAGAGAGTATGTCCGGGCTGCGTTCACGATCCTTTTTAATTTCTCGCGATCTTGGGACAGAGCAGGAGCCATACCAAGCTGTGATACAACCAGAAAGAATGCTTTCAACGGTGCGTCTGTAAAAATTGGCGAGAGTCGTAGCGGACATGCTGAATTTCTTTAGCCTCCCGAAAAAGTAGAGGCGTTGGTGGGCTTTCTTAACTATAGCGTCGGCATGGGGGGACCAGGACAGGTTGTTGGAGATCAGGAGCCATACCAAGCTGTGATGCAACCAGAAAGGATGCTTTCTATGGTGCATCTGTAAAAGTTGGTGAGTACCTGCCTGGTTTGTATAGCTCATGAACGATGCGGGGTGGTGTATTGACTAATTGAGTCCCCCTATCCACGGAAGCATCCATGACTATTGCAGCAAGTTTCAGATATTTCTAGCCCCTTTTTAATGGACATAACACACAGATTGTACTGCCCACTGGATACAGTGCTAGCGACCCCTGACTATTTTTGATTGATCCTAACATGCGCACATTATTCATTAATAGTTCTCTCCTGGAAGAGTGGGAGATTCGGGAGGATGTGAAAGGGCCATGTTGTTCTGTTTTAGGGAGCATGAGGCATAGCCAAGGACTCTCTGTGCTTGTTCTCTGCTCTCGCGTTTGGAGTAAGGGAAAATAGCAGAAATCAAAATCTTCATAGAAACCCTACAGTGCAGAAGGAGGCCATTTGGCCCATTGAGTCTGCACTGACAACAATCCCACCCTATCCCCGAAACCCAACATATTTACCCTGCTAATCCCTCTAATATATCCTGGGACACGAAGGGGCAATTTAGCACAGCCAATCAACCTAACCTGCACATCTTTGGGAGGAGACCGGAGCACCCGGAGGAAACCCACGCCGACACTGGGAGAACATCAGACTCCACACAGACAGTAACCCTAGCCGGGAATCGAACCCAAGTCCCTGGAGCTGTGAGGCAGCAGTGCTCACCATTGTGCCACCGTGCCGCCCACTTCTTGTTGAAGAATAGGGCAGCATCTGCATAGATTTTGCAATGGCAGAACGTCTACAGAGAAGAAAGGTTCCTGCCATTGTTTATGCTCCAAGTTTGCTTTCTCCCCTCTCCGTTCATCTTGCCCTATCAGCATACCCTTCTATTCCTTTCTCCCACCTGTGTTTGTCCAGTTCTCCCTTGGGCATTGATACTGTTCATCTCAACAACTGCATGTTGTGGCGAGTTCCACATTCTCACCATGCTTTCTCCTGCATGTCTTTGATTGGATTTATTAGTGACTACCTCTTGTTGCCTCTAATTCTGTTCCTCTCCCCCGCAAAAGTAATTACCTTCTTTACATCCATCTTATCGGGGGGGAGGTCATAATTTTAAAGACCTCTGTCGGATCGACCCTTGGTCTTTTCTGGGGAAATTGGGGACACAAGGTCTTGCATCCATTGTGGGGAGAGCTTCATTTCTGCGTGGTGCACATTTTTTTTATTTATTCGTCACAAGTAAGGCTTACCTCAACACTGCAATGAAGTTACTGTGAAATTTCCCCCAGTTGCCACACTCAGGTGCCCGTTTGGGTACACTGAGGGAGAATTTAGCACGGTCACTGTACCTAATCAGCACGTCTTTCAGACTGTGGGAGGAAACCGGAGCACCCGGAGGAAACCCACGCGGACACGGGGAGAACGTGCTGACTCCACACAGACAGTGACCCAAGCCGGGAATCGAACCCAGGTCCCTGGCGCTGTGTCTAAAATAGACAGTTACGTTTACTTGATGTAAATTCCCTCCTCCTCCATCCTGAGAACCACTTCTTGGTCTCCTCTCCAACTGACCCCCTTCAGCTTTTTTTAATAGAATCTCTACAGTGCAGATGGAGGCCATTCAGCCCATCGAGTCTGCACCGACCACAATCCCACTCGGGCCCTATTCCCGTAACCACTGTGCCACCATATGTACCACAACTTTGGATGTGTGTTTTGCCTACAAATCTTCGCACTCTTCCTCACAAAGTGCCGTGGGATCCACCATGTGTAAGTGAATGAACAGATTGGGCCTTATTCATAGAATCATAGAAACCCTACAGTGCAGAAGGAGGCCATTCAGCCCATCGAGTCTGCACCGACCACAATCCCAGCCAAGGCCCTATCCCCGCAACCCCATACATTTAAACCCGCTAATCCCTCTAACCTACAAATCCCAGGACACTAAGGGGCAATTTAGCATGGCCAATCAACCTAACCCGCACATCTTTGGACTGTGGGAGGAAACCGGAAGAAACCCACGCAGACACGGGGAGAACGTGCAAACTCCACACAGACAGTGACCCAAAGCCGGGAATCGAACCCAGGTCCCTGGAGCTGTGAAGCAGCAGTGCTAACCACTGTGCTACCGTGCCGCCCTTATTATCCCATCCCAAAGATGGCAGGGTCGATAGTGCAGCACTCTCTCAGTGCCTCACTGGAGTGGTGTCAATAAAGGAGCAATGTTTACTGGGTGTAATCGTCTCCAGTCTGTCCCGAATGCTGCGATTTCGTCTTGTTGGTGGGGACTCCTGGTTGTGTGCGGGCCTCCTCATTAACCGAGCATTCTGCATCATGTTCCAGCAGCAGGCAAGCGTTCTGGTGAGGTGATTGCAGCTCCGTTGTTGCGAATGAAGCAGCTAGAAGTGACAGTCCCTGCCTTTGTGTGGAAGAAGCTTATAGCCCTTTGCTTTGCCCCAGACCGCAGAGTTAAGTTCATATTGTGGAGGATTAGCCAGGAAAGTCCTGATCTAATCACCCATGACTGAATATTGGATGTTTTGAGGCGGCATTCCTTTACTCTGCTGCTCGTTCCAAAGCACAGTGAAATTCTTGACTTGACCTGTCCTATATTCCAGAGTTGACCGAGTTTTGCAGTCGCGCTGTGCTGTTATCCTTCTTGTTAATAGCTCTGACATTGCAAGATGTGCTCTGAGCTGCCAGGGTCCAAAGCTCTAAGATTCCCTCCCTTAACCTCTCCATCTTTTTTGCCACTCTTTTTCCCCCTTTAGGATTCTCCTTAAAGATTGCCTCATCTGCACTGATGTCTTCCTGTTTGGCTTGATGTGAAACTCTGTCAGATCAGGTTCCTGTGAAGTGTCTTGTTTTACTGTGGTAATGGTGCTATATAAATGCAAGCTGTTTTTACATAGAAAATAGAAGCAGGAGTAGGCCACTCGGCCCTTCGAGCCTGCTCCGCCATTCATTATGATCATGGCTGATCATCCAATTCAATATCCTGTTCCCTCCCGCTTCCCCACATATCCCTTTAGCCCCAAGAGCGATATCTAATTTCTTCTTGAAATCACGGATTAGGTTGATTGGCCGTGCTAAATTGCTCCTTAGCGTCAGAGGGATTAGCAGGGTAAATATGTGGGGTTACAGGGATATGGCCTGGGTGGGATTGTTGTCGGTGCAGGCTCGATGGGCTGAATGGCCTCTCTCTGCACTGTAGGGATTCTATAACGTTTTGGCCTCAACTACTTTCTGTGGTAGTGAATTCCACACATTCACCACCCTCTGGGTGAAGAAATTTCTCCTCACCTCAGTTCTAAACGGTTTACCCCTTATTCTCAAACTGTGATCCCCTAGTTCTTGGGCTCTCCCACCATTGGGAACATTCTTTCTGAATCTCCCTGTTAGAAGTTTTACATTAAGAGATGAACCTATATCTTGATTTTCTTCTGGTATCTTTGCGTGTAACCTTAACTTAAAACCAGTTAATGTTCACTCACCTCCCTACTTGACTGGGATTTGTAAGAGAAATACCATTTACCCAGCGAGATGCAGTGTCTTCAGGAGGTAAAAGACTGGGAGGGCATCTTTCTGTCCAAGTCTTTACAGTTTCTTTTATTCATTCATGGGACATGTGTGTTGCTGACTAGGCCCGCATTTATTGCCCATCCCTAGTTGCCCTTGAGAAGGTGGTGGTGAGCTGCCTTCTTGAATCGCTGCAGTCCACGTGCTGTGGGTTGACCCACAATGCAGTTAGGGAGGGAATTCCAGGATTTTGAACCAGTGATTGCGCGAGCAGTTTGTTTTTGCCAGGGTCACTCAGCTCCTGATCTCATTACAGCCTTGGTTCAAAAATGGACGAAATAGCTGAATTCCAGGGGTGAGGTGAGAATGACAGCCCTTGACATCAAGGCTGCATTTGACCAAGTGTGGCATCGTGGAGCCCTGGAATCAATGGGTATCAGGGGGCAAACTCTCCACTGGTTGGAGTCATACCTGGTACATAGGAAGATGGTTGTGGAGGATCAGTCATCTCCGCTCCAGGACATTTCTGCAGGAGTCCCTCGGAGGATTTGTGTATTGCGGACAAAGTGTACAGGTGGCAGAGTGTACATGTTTGCAAAAGAGGTGAGGCCACGAAGGTTTAAGATACAAGCAAGGGTATTTTAAGTTAGAGATTTTGGGGATCAGGAGGCAATGCAGGTTAGCAAGGACAGGGTCATGGGCAAATGAGGCTGGATGTGCCATTGGGTCGTACACTAAGAGCAGGATTTGAAAAGGACGGAGATGGGAATACCCAGATTATTGGGATAGTTGCTAACGGAGCTGTTGAAGGCACCAATCAGCAGGTGGATTGGGATAGGGTTGAAGGTGCACCAATCCATTGGGACCCGATGGGTTGACCTCGTTGGGCACCCGGAAGAAAACGGGAAGTGGGGGTTGGTATGGTCGGGACACCTCCTTTTCATGACTTTACTGCCAAACCCTCCAGTCTTTGGGCGGGGGGGGGTGCAATTTGCAGAGTGCTGTGGTTAACAGTGGGCAAAAACAGGAGTAGAGCGGCCAAGTCTGGAACTGGACAAGGGGTGAAAAGGCTACACAAAATACATTCAGCTCAAATAACTGTTTCCTATCAACCCATGTTAAAACCCAAATTAACTTCAAATGCTATTTCTTAGCAAATGTGAAACAGAGTACAAAACAACATGTGCTTAACCACCGGAAAGTATTTATTTTCCACTTAAAACACTTAGTAAAACGAGGAATGTTCTAGTATTTGTTCAGCTCAAACAAGCTTCAGTTCGAGGAATAGCGGTACTGTCACTGGACGAGTAATTCAGAGACCCAGGGTAATACTCTGGGGACTCCGGTTCAAATCCCACCATGGCAGATGGTGACATAAAAAAATTCAATATAAAAATCAGGAATTAAAAATCTAACGGTGACCATAAAAATATCATCAATTTGGGGTGGCACAGTGGTTAGTGCTGCTGTCTCACAGCGCCAGGGACCCGGGTTCGATTCCGGCCTCGGGTCACCTATCTGTGTGGAGTCTGCACGTTCTCCCCGTGTCTGCGTGGGTTTCCTCCGGGTGCTCCGGTTTCCTCCCACAGTTCAAAGATGTGCGGGTTAGGTTGATTTGCCGTGCTAAATTGACCTGAGTGTCAGGCGGATTAGCAGGGTAAATGCGTGGGTTTCCGGGAATAGGGCCCGAGTAGGATTGTGGTCAGTATAGACTTGATGGGCCAAATGGCCTCCTTCTGTATTGTAAGGATTCTTCAATTCTATTCTTCTATGACAGCAATGAGTCCACAAGTATCAAAAGTGGGGAGGCGATGGCCTAATGATATTATTGCTAGACTATTAATCCAGAAACTCAGCTAATGTTCTGGGGACCCGGGTTCGAATCTCGCCGCGGCAGATGGTGGAATTTGAAGTCAACAAAACGTATCTAGAATTAAGAATCGACTGATGACCATGGAACCATTGTCGGAAAAACCCATCTGGTTCACTAATGTCCTTTAGGGAAGGAAATCTGCCATCCTTACCTGGTCTGGCCTACATGTGACTCCAGAGCCACGGCAATGTGGTTGACTCTCAACTGCCCTCGGGGAACTAGGGATGGGCAATAAATGCTGGCCCAGCCAGCGACGCCCATGTCCCACAAATGAATATAAAAAAACACGCACACAAAATAATCCATGGGGAGATAGATTACCCTTTTTTTAAAATTTAAAAGCATATCTTTAAAATTTAGGCAAATGACTCAGACTGACTTGGTGTCTGAGTTTTTCCAAAGGGTCCCGGCTAAAAGTGTGGGTGTGTCTTTGTCGCAGATGAAAGACTCACCAAATAAAAGACATGTCCTTCAACTAAAATGTTCCAAAAGTACCGTTCTGTGCAAACAAAGATGCTCGGCTGCGGAGGGACCAAGCTTTATGAAGTAGAAACCTTTGCAAAAATCACAAGCATCCTGTGGTCTAAACTCCTGGAACACATCCAACAATTGCCGGTATCTCCAAGACGTGTGGTATTGCGGCGGGGGTGGAAGTGGACTGTCTGATGGGAAGGAGATGGGGGGCTGGAGGTAGGAGCGGGGAGGATTGGGATCTCCACGGACACTCGTATCCTGCTGTGGAATTCCTTCCTCAAACTTTGCCACATCTCTTTCTCTTTCTCTGTCTCTGTCTCCTCCTTTAAGATGCTCCTTTACACTTACCTAACATAGAAATATCTAAACTGGAAGCAGGAGGAGGCCATTCGAGCCTGCTCCGCCATTCATTATGATCATGGTTGATCATCGAATTCTCCCCCCCTCCCCCCACTTCTTTCCCTCATATCCCTTGATCCGTTTCGCCCCAAGAGCTAAATTTCTAATTTTGTCTTGAAATCACGTAATGTTTTGGCCTCGATTACTTTCTGTGGTAGTGAATTCCTCACATTCAGCATCCTATTCAATTCCAGGAACTCCCTGCCTAACAGCACTGAGGGTGTTCCTGCAGTTCCTACATGGACTGTAGTGGTTCAGGAACTCAGCTCATCCCTACCTTGAGCATAGTTTGGGATGAGCAATAAATGCTGGCCTAACCGGTGACGCCCATATCCCATGAACAAGTGAACAACAAAAGGATTTAGTCATCTATCTTAATTTCTTCTTATGTGGCTCAGTGGCAAACTTTATTTCATAACCCTGTTGTGAGAAGACTTGTGATCTTTTACTCAGTACAATGCAGGTTGTTGATTAAGAAGCAGGCAGGCAACCTGTCAGCTTAGAGCATTTGAGTCAAACCTCTGCATGGTCCAACCCCCCTGATACGGGAGTGTAAAAAGATGATTTCTTTTTATTCATTCGTGGGACATGGGCGTCGCTGGCTGGGCCAGCATTTGTTGCCCATCCCTAGTTCCCCGAGGGCAGTTGAGAGTCAACCACATTGCCGTGGCTCTGGAGTCACATGTAGGCCAGACCAGGTAAGGATGGCAGATTTCCTTATCATAGAGTATCATAGAATCCCTACAGTGCAGAAGGAGGCCATTCGACCTATCAAGTCTGCACCAACCACAATCCCACTCAGGCCCTATCCCCATAACCCCATCCGTTTACCCTAGACAATTCCCCCTGACGCTAAGGGACAAGTAGACTTACATTCACACTGCAATGAGGTTGCTGTGAAAATCCCCTAGTCCCCGCACTCCAGTGCCTGTTCGGGTACGCTGAGGGGGAATTTAGCACGGCCAATCCACCTAACCATGTCTTTCGGACTGTGGGAGGAAACCGGAGCGCCCAGAGGAAACCCACGCAGACACGGGAAGAATGTGCAAACACCACACACAATAACCCAAGCCGGGAATCGAAACTGGGTCCCTAGCGCTGTGAGGCAGCAGTGCGAACCACTGTGCCACCATGCCGCCCTCCTTCCCTAATGGACATTAGTGACCCAGATGGGTTTTTCTGACAATCGACAATGGTTTCATGGTCACCAGTAGATTCTTCCAGATTTTAAAAAAAAAATTGAATTCAAATTCCACCATCTACTGTGGCAGGATTCGAACCTGGGTCCCCAGAGTTTCTGGATTAATAGTCGAGCGATGATACCCACTAGGCCATTCCCTCCCCAAATGTGTTGGAGATCACCCTTGACACAGGATCAAAAATCATCTGAAACCCCTTTTTTATCCAAATATAACAATGTTGGTCCGTTGGGCGTGTATCAATCCGGAGGAGATTGTGCCAGAATAAGTGGACACAATGTTGACCTTCTTTCGTTCACTTCCCTGCCTCGGGTTAAGATGTACCGACAAGGATAAAAAGCCCCTTTTGAACGAAGAGAATTCCCCGAAAGGTGATGGTACAGGATGTTTGTGTTTTGAGAAGATTTTTTTTCCTCTTCCTGTTCCCCTCTCTCTCCTCCTCCTGATGAGACCATGGCTCCTGCTAAGTAAGATTTCAGAGTTCAACAAGCTTTTGTCCACTCTCACTGTGGTGCTGTGCAGTCTGGGAACAAGACCTTATTCATTGGATCATTGTCTTCTGCTCTACGTATTTACATGGGGTCTCGTGCTTTTTTAATTTGAACGCCAAGCCTGTTTTTATTTGTACTTAATGAACACAGGCCATTCAGCCCAGTTGGTCTGTGCTGGCATTTTGTGCTCCTCCTGAGGCACCCTTGCATAGAAACATAGAAGATAGGAGCAGGAGGAGGCCATTCGGCCCTTCGAGCCTGCTCTGCCATTCATCACGATCCTGGCTGATCGTCCAACTCAATAGCCTAATCCTGCTTTCTCCCCATAACCTTTGATCCCATTCACCTCAAATGCTATATCCAACCGCCTCTTGAATACATTCAATGTTTTGGCATCAACTACTTCCTGTGTTAATGAATTCCACAGGCTCACCACTCTTTGGGTGAAGAAATATCTCCTCGCCTCCATCCTAAATGGTCTACCCCAAATCCTCAGACTGTGTCCCCTAGTTCTGAACTCCCCCCACCATCGGGAACATTCTCCCTGTGTCTTGTCCTGTTAGAATTTACACCTCATGTCTCGGGTGAGCTTTTATTTACTTGATGGAGAGAAATTCCATAGAAAAATCCCATCCTACGGCTGTTTAGCACCCAGTAAAACTTGATGGGTTGATATTGCCAGTTCTGTGATGGCGGACTGCATTGCTGTGATTAAGAGCGACTGGTGCTAATTGGGGAAAGGTTCAAGCATGTACAAGAGGAGAGATGATGGCCTAGTGGTATTATCGCCAGACTATTAATCCAGGTTAATGTTCTGGGGACCTGGGTTCGAATCCCACCACGGCAGATGGTGGAATTTGAACTCAAAAAATATCTGGAATTAAGAATCTACTGATGATGACCGCGAAACCATTGTCGATTGTTGTAAAAACCCATCTGGGTCACTCATGTCCTTTAGGGAAGGAAATCTGCCATCCTTACCCGGTCTGGCCTACATGTGACTCCAGAGCCACAGCAATGTGGTTGGTTCTCAACTGATCTCTGAACAAGGGAAAATAGGGATGGGCAATAAATGCTGGCCAGCCAGCGACGCCCATGTCTTACGAATGAATAATGAAAAAACAAGAACCAGCCTCCACAGGAGAAACTTGTGTGGAAGGGAAAAGCAGCCAGCACTTCCGTTAGACTGGGTTTTGTGGATAAACCCGTGTTGAAGACAGACTGGCTCCAGCTCCCTTTGCCCGATGCATGTTCACCGCAGAAACAATAGATTTCCCGCAATTTTCTTCCCTTTTCGTCCCCTCCTCCGCTGACGGATTGGCTCTCCCACCTCTGGTGACTGTCCCTGTCTAAGCTCAGACTGTAAGTGCCAGCAGGTGCCCAATCGGTGGGCAGGTACCATCCCTATTGTCACCAATGCCCATACTTGCAGCAGCACAGTGGTTAGCACTGCTGCCTCACAGCGCCAGGGTCCCGGCTTTGATTCCCGGGTTCGATCCCCAGCTTGGGTCACTGTGCGGAGTCTGCACATTCTCCGTGTCTGCGTGGGTTTCCTCCGGGTGCTCCAGTGTCCTCCCACAGTCCGAAAGACGTGCTGGTTAAGGCGCATTGGCCGTGCTAAATTCTCCCTCAGTGTACCCGAACAGGCGCAGGAATGTGGCCACTGGGGGATTTTCACAGTAAACTTAATTGCGGTGTTAATGTAAAAAAACTTCTGGAACCACTGTAATCCCTGTGGTATAGGTACGTCCGCAGTGCTGTCTTATGGTGTCAGAATTCCCCCAGTGTTTTGAGTGCAAGTATGCTGGGGTTTGAAAATAACGGGATAAACATGGGCCGGAGCTCCCTGCTCCATATCGAACAGTGCCGCAGGGTTTGTTAACTCCTCCAGAAGCAAGATACAGGTCATGGCTCTCACTGAAGGATGGCAGCTCTGACAGCGCTCTCTCAGTACGGCGAAGAGGTGTCAGTTTAAATTATGTGCTGCAGTTGTGTACTGAACCTACAATCAGAGGACAGAGATCACTGGCAATTGCGTCAAAGATGTCACTTAAAATCACATGCCAAGATGGAATCCGCTACCTGTGCACAGCCTGATTTTTGGATCAAAGCCCAGTCTGTCACAAGTACACCAATAAAACGTTGCCAGATGACTAATGATCATGTACTGTGGGACCAAGAGGGCAATCAGCTCACCTCAAACGGCACAAAGGCAAAACTAAAATCGCACAAGACGCAAGTCATGAGCTAAAAGCAAAGGGCTGCAGCAGTCAGAAATCAGAAACGACATTTTTTTAAATTCGTGTCACAAGCAGACTTGCGTTAACATTGCAATGACTGCGGGAGGAAACTGGAGCATCCGGAGGGAACCCACGCAGACACGGGGAGAACATGCACCACTCCGCACAGTGACCCAAGCCAGGAATCGAACCCAGATCCCTGACGCTGTGAGGCAGCAGTGCTAACCACCACTACCTCAGGGGGCACTTAGTCATGGGCAGTACTGCCCGAGTCAGTGACGCCCACATCCTGTAACTGAATTTTTTAAAAAACCACCAAAACCTGCTTTTACCATGATTGACTCATCTCACAGGCTTGGGTGCAATGGGCTGTATAGGAACATGAATTAGAAACAGAAGTTGGCAAATTCAGCCCTTCGAGCCTGCTCCGCCATTCAATCAGATCATGGCTGATCTCTCCCTGGCCTCAAATCCACCTCCCCACCCCTTCCCATATCCCCATCCCTTTTTTAATAGAAATATATCTATTATACCTACCTTATTATAGAAAGCATATCATTAAACTAGAAAGGGGAAACAACCTCTCAGTATCTACCCTTTCAAGCCCCCTGAGAATCCGATACGTCTCAATAAGTTGTACAAGAAATTGGTAAGGCCACATCTGGAATACTGTGCACAGTTCTGGTCACCCTATTATAGAAAGGATATTATTAAACTGGAAAGAATGCAGAAAAGATTTACTAGGATGCTACCGGGACTTGATGGTTTGAGTTATAAGGAGAGGCTGGATAGACTGGCACTTTTTTCTCTGGAGCGCAGGAGGCTTGGGGGTGACCTTATAGAGGTCTATAAAATAATGAGGGGCATAGATCAGCTAGATAGTCAATATCTTTTCCCAAAGGTAGGGGAGTCTAAAACTAGAGGATTTAAGATGAGAGGGGAGAGATACAAAAGGGTACAGAGGGGCAATTTTTTCACACAGAGGGTGGTGAGTGTCTGGAACGAGCTGCCAGAGGTGGTAGTAGAGGTGGGTACAATTTTGTCTTTTAAAAAGCATTTAGACAGTTACATGGGTACGATGGGTATGGAGGGATATGGGCCAAATGCGGGCAATTGGGACTAGCTTAGGGGTTTAAAAGAAAAGGGTGGCACAGAAAAGTTGGGCCGAAGGGCCTGTTTCCATGCTGTAAACCTCTATGACTCTACAATTCTTTAAGTCCGGGGCTGGGGGAGGCAAGTTGGGCCACGGGTTAACAACTCATCCACAGGGTGGCACCTCTGACAATGCAGCCCTCCCTCAGTACTTCACTGAAGTTCAGCCTCGATTTTCTAGCCCCTGGAGTGGCACTTGAACGCAGCACCCCCCCCCCCCCCCCACCCCCACCCCCGCCACCCTGCCTCCCGCAACATTCTGACTCCAATGGGAGCATGCTACCCACTGAGGCACCCTCTCTACTTCCACAACCGTTGGGTATAGAGGGATATGGGCCAAATGTGGGCAATTGGGACTAGCTTAGTGGTTTCAACAAAAAAGGGCATCATGGACAAGTTGGGCCAAAGGGCCTGTTTCCACGCTGCAAACTTCCCTGACTCTATCTCTTTCTTGATACCATTCAACGATTCAGTCTCTACTGCGCTATGGGGCAGCGAGTCCCACCAATTCACCAACCTCTGCGAGAAGTAGTTCCTCCTCATCTCAGTTTAATATATGCTGAGTGGCAGTTGAGTGTCCATTGTCTGTGCCCATCCAGAAGATGCAATCAGCCTTCACGTGACTAATTCTTCCAGCCTGACACAGGAATGCAGATGTACAAAGATGATGCATTTATAGCCCAGCCACTCCTCTGCAAGAAGCCTGCCCTTCACATCAGATATAAATTAGATCCAGTTGAGTCAAAAAACTAGATAGAGGCCACCTGACCAATCTTAACTTCCAGCTCAACCGATCTGACAACAACAACTTGCACTTATATAAAGGCAAAATACATCAGATGCTGGAATCTGAAACCAAAACAGAAAATGCTGGAAAATCTCAGCAGGTCTGACAGCATCTGTGGAGAGAGAATAGAGCCAACGATCATTCAGGTTATCCAGACTCAATGACAGCCTCCCATCCACTGACTCTGTCTACACTTCTCGCTGCTTCGACAAAGCAGCCAGCATAATCAAGGACCCCATGCATCCTGGACATACCGACACTACAGTTAAGAAAGCCCACCAACACCTCTACTTTCTCAGGAGACTAAGGAAATTTGGCATGTCAGCTAGACTCTCACTGACTTTTACAGATGCGGAGATGCCGGCATTGGACTGGGATAAACACAGTAAGAAGTCTCACAACACCAGGTTAAAATCCAACAGGTTTATTTGGTAGCACAAGCCACTTGCTTTCGGAGCGCTGCTCCTTCATCAGAACTCCCACTTACCTGATGAAGGAACAGCGCTCCGAAAGCTAGTGGCTTGTGCTACCAAATAAACCTGTTGGACTTTAACCTGGTGTTGTGAGACTTTTTACAGATGCACCATAGAAAGCATTCTTTCTGGTTGTATCACAGCTTGGTATGGCTCCTGCTCTGCCCAAGACCGCAAGAAACTACAAAAGGTCATGAATGTAGCCCAGTCCATCACGCAAACCAGCCTCCCATCCATTGACTCTGTCTACACTTCCCGCTGCCTCGGGAAAGCAGCCAGCATAATCAAGGACCCCGCGCACCCTGGACATTCTCTCTCCCACCTTTTTCCATCAGGAAAAAGATACAAAAGTCTGAAAACACGGACCAACCGACTCAAGAACAGCTTCTTCCCTGCTGCCGTCAGACTTTTGAATGGACCTACATCGCATCAAGTTGATCTTTCTCCGCACCCGAGCTACGACTGTAACACTACATTCTGCACCCTCTCCTTTCCTGCTCTATGAACGGTATGCTTTGTCTGTATAGCGTGCAAGAAACAATACTTTTCACTATATCCCAATACATGTGACAATAATAAATCAAATCAAATCAAAATCTCCCCACAGATGCTGTCAGACCTGCTGAGATTTTCCAGCATTTTCTGAACTTACATTTTCTCCACTGTCTTTCCTATAATTAAGCGTCACAGGATGCTACACGGGAAATTTATAAAACAAAGTAGCCACGTGAGGCAAGGTGGCTCACGGCTTGGTCTACGAGGTAGGTTTTAAGAGGTGGAAAGGTGTAGAGAGGAAATGCCAGAGATGGGGCCTATACAACTGAAGGCGCAACCACTGGTGGACTGGGGAATGCATGAGAGACTAGAATTGGAGGAACGCAGATATATAGCTACATTTTAAGTATCCTGCAGATTCCAGCCACCTTAACTAGTGTTGGGGGACCAACAGGGTAAATACGTGGGGTTACAGGAATAGGCCCTGGATGCGATTGTTGTTGGTGCAAGCTCGATGGGCCGAATTGCCTCCTTCTGCATTGTAGGGATTCTATGATTCTACTGGATGTTTCCAGATGGTTATTGAGTTTAGACATATTTACTTTCCAAGCACTTGATTTTTTTGATTGTTCTGACTTGTCTTGCAATTAGACTGAGCTCACTTCCTCTGCGCCCTTAGTGCGACACATGGTCCGTATCATGGTCCGTTCAGTAATTAAATGCAGTTATCTTCAGATCTTTCAGATTGTCTATCTAGTCGCTGTCTACATTTAAAGCATGATGGCTTGGTGACAGGGCAGAGAGGCAGCAGTGCCACCATTGGAACTTAGAAGGAAGAGGAGGCTATTTAGCCCCTCGAGCCTGTTCTATTATTCAGTGAGATCATGGCTGACCTGCGACCCAATACCATTTACATTTCACAAATTGCTGGAACATTGGAACAGGAGTAGGCCATTCAGCCCCTCAAGCCCACTTGGTCTTTCAATAAAATGATGGCTGATTTATGACCCAATTCCATCTGCGTTTCACAAATTGCAGCAAACAGTCACCAGCCATGTGCTGAAAGAACAAAGAACAACAAACAAACAAAATTACAGTACAGGAACAGGCCCTTCCAAGCCTGCACTGACCATGCTGGCAGTGTAAAATAAAAACCCCTACCCTTCCGGGGACCATCTCCCTTGATTCCCATCCTATTCATGTATTTGTCAAGACGCCCCTTAAAAGTCACTACCGTATCTGCTTCCACTACCTCCCCTGGCAGCGAGTTCCAGGCACCCACCACCCTCTGTGTAAAAAAGAAACTTGCCTCGTACATCTCCTTTAAACTTTGCCCATCACACCTTAAACCTATGCCCCCTAGTAATTGACTCTTCCACCCTGGGGAAAAAACTTCTGACTATCCACTCTGTCCATGCCCCTCATAATCTTGTAGGGTTGGCAGAGGGTGGCAGTAAAGTTCGTGACTGCACCCAATGACATAATGTTGCTGGGTCAGTAGATAAGCATGCCATGAGGTGCCCAGGAAGACTACAAGACCAAGGTTCATGCTGTTGGCTGTTCTGACTGGGCAATGGTACAGCTGCTATAATTGACCTGGGTTGCGATGGGGAGAGGGTCCCCTTGACTGTGGGCAATGGGTATGAGTAGGATGGTGCTCGGGTGTGACAGGAAAATTCCAGTCTTGCGCGCACACAATGCCATGCTGGGCACAATAAAGCCAGTGCCAACTCAAGCCACCACCTGATGCCAACACCACCCTTCAAGAAAGGCAAGGGAAGAAAAAGCCTGGCACCCATCTTCCAGTTGCTGCATTCCTTGTACCGACAATCACAAGTTGAAGCACAGACCTAATGCAGTGTGCATAGATCAAGATATTCTCACCCTCACTCAATGACTCTGTGATCAAGGGACGAAGGAATGTCCTCTTATTGATCCAGTTTCAAACTCAGCTCATTAAAAAATACAGAATAGGAGCTATTTCATCCTTTCAGGAAACTGTGCCAACAAAATACATTGAGGAACCTTTGGCACCAACACTGTGGCTCAGCAGGTAGCAACACCCACCTCAGAGTCAGAAGGTCGTGGGTTCAAGTCCAACCCTAGCTGTGACTGTAACACTACATCTAGCACCCTCTCCTTTCCTTCTCCTCTATGTACTCTATGAACGGCATGCCTTGTCTGTATAGCGTGCAAGAAACGATACTTTTCACTGTATCCCAATACATGTGACCTTCAATCCATAACTGGAGCTGGCTACACAGTTGTAGAATGCAAGTGTTGGCGATGGTGGCCGGGATTTGCCGACCTTGCTGCCAGCTGGGATTCTCCAACCTCGCCGGCGGCTGGGATTCTTCAGTCCCGCTGCAGTGATTTGGCTGAGCGCCAAATTTTCCGTTCTCGCTGGCAGCGGAGTGTTCGATACTGGTGCATTCTGGCCACTGTCTCCCTTAAGACTCTGGAATGTTGCCAACACTGCGGCAGCGAGATGCGAACTGCAGCTTGTGGAGAGATCGCTGATATTCCTCCAGCCATGTACCAAATAAATTGAGTTAATGGAGTCTGCTTTCCAGTCGGGGCAGCTCGCGTGACATAAGAACTAGGAGTAGGAGTAGGCCATCCGGCCCCTCGAGCCTGCTCCGCCATTCAATAAGATCATGGCTGATCTTTTCGTGGACTCAGCTCCACTTACCCGCCCGCTCACCATAACCCTTAATTCCTTTACTGTTCAAAAATTTATCTATCCTTGCCTTAAAAACATTCAACGAGGTAGCCTCAACTGCTTCACTGGGCAGGGAATTCCACAGATTCACTACCCTTTGGGTGAAGAAGTTCCTCCTCAACCCCGTCCTAAATCTGCTCCCCCTTTATTTTGAGGCTATGCCCCCTAGTTCTAGTTTCATCCACCAGTGGAAACAACCTCCCTGCTTCTAATCTATTCCTTTCATAATCTTATATGTTTCTATAAGATCTCCCCTCATTCTTCTGAATTCCAATGAGTATAGTCCCAGTCTACTCAATGATGCCCCAGTCTCTCTCTCTCCAAGCTCGCAAGGGTAAGACCCGAGAGAGATATGAATGCCTGCAGCACCCTGTCCCGCCCAGGCCCAATGGTTACAATGCACAATACCAGCCCAGAATTCGATGGCCTACGTGCTTTGTCCCCGAGATAGCAAGAAGAAAAGACAAGGCTTGTTTTTATATAACATCTCAGAAGTTATAGAACCCCTACAGTACAGAAGGAGGCCATTCGGCCCACCAATTCTGTACCGACCACAATCCCACTCATACCCTATTCCCGTAACCTTCATTTACCCTGCTCATCTCCCTGACACTAGGGGCAATTTAGCATGGCCAACCTGCATCTTAGATACCCCGAAGATGTCTCAAAGTACTTCTGAAGTGCGGTTACTGTTGTAATAGTGGCAGCTATTTTACACACAGCACTCTCCTGCAAACAGCAATGTGATAATGACCTTAGAACATTCACCCAGGACACCAAATACTGCTGTGGGATCGCTCACGTCCACCTGAGAGCTCTTTTCAACCTAAAGACGGCATCTCAGACAGAACTGCAGTCCCTCAGTACCACACCCGGAGTGTTTAGATGATGTACTCTAATCCCTGGCTGGAGTAGGACTTGAACCCATGACCTTCTGTCTCTGAGGTGAGAGTGTTGTTACCTGCTGAGCCAGAGTCCTGGTGCCAAATGGTAGCATGTGACCGGTGACAACTCTGTATTGGATGTAATGTGACCAATGGTAACAAGCTGTAAGGGTCAGCTGACCCAGTTAGCCATAGAACCAATTACAGAATGCTGTAATGGTCAGCTGACTCACTATAAATAAGAACCTGTAGGGAATTGTGGGGAGCTTGGAGTGGCCCAGGGCGAGGCCTCAGATTTGGAGTAATGCAGTTTCTTTATTAAACCCTTTCTTTGATAAATTGGAGTAAGTTTTGTTATATTTTTGTTGTCTTCATTTAAAGAGTTCCTTCTGAAGAAACACCAATGGTTCCTCAATGTAGTGACCATGTTTACTGTCTGTCACTGGTGTTGCGAGTAGAGTAATTGTAGGTTGGTGTTTGTGATATGCTCGGGAGAAAGCCTCCTCATGTGGTCCCTTTAAAAAGATGGTGCTTTTTCTGTGCTTAGAAAGTTAATAAAAAAAGCTCCAGCTCCAGATGGAGTGCCCGACAGGTCCGTTGTAGACCCCCCTCCTGCCCAGAGATGAGACAAGTCAAACGACAACCATTGAGATGTTATGCTGCTCGAGCCCTGGGAACGTTGAGTGAGCTGGAGGAAGTTGAACTTGTATAAACTCTTTAGGATGAAATATTTGAAATAATTTGGTAAATGCATTCATGATGGTGGCCAAGCTGCTTAGATCCTGGAATGCATCAAATTGACGCCTGTGATATTTATTTATTCATATTTCTCATTACCATGACGATCTTTCCACATGATTCTGGCAGGCAAGTTTGTAGTGAGTGTCTCTTTGATCTCTGTCCCTTTTCTTTCCTCTTCTCTCTGCATCTCCCTCTCTCCAACCCTCCCCCATCTCTCTCTTTCTGCATCCCTCTCTCCAGCCCCCCCTCCCCGTAACCCTCTCCTTCTCCCCCTCTCTGTCTCTCTCTGCATCCCTCCCCCTCTCTCTCTATCCATCACTCCCCCTCTCTCTCTCTGAATCCTCCTCTCTCTCTCTGAATCCTCCTCTCTCTCTTTCTTTCTCTCTGCCTCCCTCTCTCTGCAACCTGCCCTCCCCATAACCCCCTGACTCTCTCCCTATCCCCCTCTCTGTCTCTCTCTGCATCCCCCTCTCTCTGTTTGTGTGTGTCTCTCTCTCTCTCTCCATCTGCCCCCCCTTCTCTGTCTCTCTCTCTGCATCCCCTCTCCCTCCCTCTCTCTCTCTGCATCCCCTCTCCCTCCCTCTCTCTCTCTGCATCCCCCTCTCTGTCTCTCTCTCTCTGCATCCCCATCCCATCTCTCTCTGTGCCCCCTTCTCCTCTCTCTGCATCCCTCTCTCTCTCTGTCTCTCTCTCTGCATCCCCCTCTCTCTCTCTATGCACCCCCCTCTCTCTCGGT
Source organism: Mustelus asterias (assembly GCF_964213995.1). Taxonomy (NCBI): domain Eukaryota; kingdom Metazoa; phylum Chordata; class Chondrichthyes; order Carcharhiniformes; family Triakidae; genus Mustelus; species Mustelus asterias. The sequence continues at coordinate 12,326,208 of NC_135819.1, read as the reverse complement.
CTCTCTCTCTGCATCCCCCTCTCTCTCGGTCTCTCTCTCTGCATCCCCCTCTCTCTCAGTCTCTCTCTCTGCATCCCCCTCTCTCTCGGTCTCTCTCTCTGCATCCCCCTCTCTCTCGGTCTCTCTCTCTGCATCCCCCTCTCTCTCGGTCTCTCTCTCTGCATCCCCCTCTCTCTCGGTCTCTCTCTCTGCATCCCCCTCTCTCTCGGTCTCTCTCTCTGCATCCCCCTCTCTCTCGGTCTCTCTCTCTGCATCCCCCTCTCTCTCGGTCTCTCTCTCCATCCCCCTCTCTCTCGGTCTCTCTCTCCATCCCCCTCTCTCTCGGTCTCTCTCTCCATCCCCCTCTCTCTCGGTCTCTCTCTCCATCCCCCTCTCTCTCGGTCTCTCTCTCCATCCCCCTCTCTCTCGGTCTCTCTCTCCATCCCCCTCTCTCTCGGTCTCTCTCTCCATCCCCCTCTCTCTCGGTCTCTCTCTCCATCCCCCTCTCTCTCGGTCTCTCTCTCCATCCCCCCCTCTCTCGGTCTCTGTCTCCATCCCTCTCTCTCCCTCTCTCTCTCTCTCTCCATCCCTCTCTCTCTCCCTCCATCCCTCCCCCTCTCTCTCTCTCTCCATCCCTCTCTCTCTCTCTCCATCCCTCCCCTCTCTCTCTCTCTCTCTCTCCTCCCTCCCCTCTCTCTCTCTCTCTCTCCATCCCCCCCCTCTCTCTCTCTCTCCATCCCCCCCTCTCTCTTTCTCTCCATCCCTCTATCTCTCTCTCTCTCTCCACCCCACTCTCTCTCTCTCTCTCTCTCTCCATCTCCCCCTCTCTCTCTCTTCTCCATCCCCCCCCTCTCTCTCTCTCCACCCCACTCTCTCTCTCTCCATCCCCCTCTCTCTCTCTCCATCCCCCTCTCTCTGTCTCTGCATTTCTCTTTTATTTTGTTCTTACTCTCCAGCTCTGTTGCTTTGGTCTGTGCGCTGTCCTGATGCCCGTGTTTTGCAGAGTCAGGGTGAAGCGAGCGAATGCCGGTTGTGACGACTTTGTTTTAAGTTTCAGTTTATTTATTAGTGTCACAAGTAGGCTTACATTAACACTGCAATGAAGTTACTGTGAAAATCCCCTAGTCGCCGCACTCCAGCGCCTGTTCGGGTACACTGAGGGAGAATTTAGCACGGCCAATGCACCCTAACCAGCACGTCTATCAGACTGTGGGAGGAAACCGGTGGAAACCCACGCAGACACGGGGAGAACGTGCAGACTCCACACAGACAGTGACCCAAGCCGGGAATCGAACCCGGGTCCCTGGCGCTGTGAGGCAGCAGTGCTAACCACTGTGCCACCATGCCGCCCTGGTTTTCCCAGCTGGGTGTGGCATAGCCAGGGGCACCAGAGTCCAGCGCAGGAACAGCTCACTGCCCTTCGCTGCCATTCCAGCTTCCGTTCGGGCTGGGAACGCGAGCAGGAAGCACAAATCAGAAGCAGCTGGAGGCAGCCAGACATTTCATGCGACGAGTGATCCTCTTCCCTCCCCCGCTCCAATGGAACCATGATGGATGGGAACTATTCGAACACTAAAATGCAGCTGCAGTCTCAGGCAGATGCAGACACCGGCACCGTACTTTGGCAGCAGTGGGGGGGCCAATGTTCAGGTTTTAAGAAATTAAGGGGCAGTTTGGATGGCAAATGACAGAATGGCTTCCAAAGATGTGTGGGTTAGGTTGGCCATGCTAAATTCATAGAATCATAGAATCCCTACAGTACAGAAGGAGGCCATTCGATCCATCAAGTCTGTACTGACAACAATCCCACCCAGGCCCTATCCCTGCATTTATCCCACGTATTTACCCTGCTAGTCCCCCTGACACCAGGGGTCAATTTTAGCATGGCCAATCCACCTAACCCGCACATGTGGGCCCGCACAGGTGGTTAGCACTGCTGCCTCACGGTGCCAGGGACCCGGGTTCCATTCCCGGCTGGGGTCACTGTCTGTGTGGAGTCTGCACGTTCTCCCCATGTCTGCGTGGGTTTCCTCCGGGTGCTCCGGTTGTCTCCCACAGTCCAAAGGACGTGCTGGTTAGGGTGCATTGGCCGTGCTAAATTCTCCCTCAGTGTAACCCGAACAGGCGCCGGAGTGTGGCGACGAGGGGATTTTCACAGCAACTTCATTGCAGTGTTAATGTAAGCCTACTTGTGACACTAATAAATAAACTTTACTTGATCTTTGGAGTGTGGGAGGGAATCGGAGCACCCAGGAAACCCACGCAGACACGGGGCAGAATGTGCAGAGTCCACACAGACAGTGACCCGAGGCTGGAATTGAACACTGATCCCTGGCACTGTGAGGCAGCAGTGTTAGCCACTGTGCCGCCTTTTCGTGATGTGGAGATGCCGGCGTTGGACTGGGGTAAACACAGTAAGAAGTTTAACAACACCAGGTTAAAGTCCAACAGGTTTATTTGGTAGCAAAAGCCGCACAAGCTTTCGGAGCTGCAAGCCCCTTCTTCAGGTGAGTGGGAATTCTGTTCACAAACAGAGCATATAAAGACACAAACTCAATTTACACGAATAATGGTTGGAATGCGAATACTTACAACTAATCAAGTCTTTAAGAAACAAAACAATGTGAGTGGAGAGAGCATCAAGACAGGCTAAAAAGATGTGTATTGTCTCCAGACAAGACATTTCATGGCTTGCCTGCAGAAGGCAGAGAGTGGCTGTGGAGGGGTCTTTCTCTGCATGGAGGTCAGTGACCAGTGGAGTGCCCCAGGGATCTGTTCTGGGACCCTTGCTGTTTGTCATTTTCATAAATGACCTGGATGAGGAAGTGGAGGGATGGGTTGGTAAGTTTGCTGACGACACCAAGGTAGGTGGTGTTGTGGATAGTTTAGAGGGATGTCAGAAGTTGCAGCGAGACATAGATAGAATGCAAGACTGGGCGGAGAAGTGGCAGATGGACTTCAACCCGGCTAAGTGTGTGGTGATCCATTTTGGCAGATCCAATGGGATGAAGCAGCAGTATAATATGAAGGGTACCATTCTTAGCAGTGTAGAGGATCAGAAGGACCTTGGGGTCCGGGTCCATAGGACTCTTAAATCGGCCTCGCAGGTGGAGGATGCGGTCAAGAAGGCGTACGGCGTACTGGCCTTCATTAATCGAGGGATTGAGTTTAGGAGTCGGGAGATAATGCTGCAGCTTTATAGGACCCTGGTTAGACCCCACTTGGAGTACTGCGCGCAGTTCTGGTCACCTCATTACAGGAAAGATGTTGAAGCCATTGAAAGGGTGCAGAGGAGATTTACAAGGACGTTGCCTGGATTGGGAGGCATGCCTTATGAGGATAGGTTGAGGGAGCTTGGTCTCTTCTCCCTGGAGAGACGAAGGATGAGAGGTGACCTGATAGAGGTTTACAAGATGTTGAGAGGTCTGGATAGGGTAGACTCTCAGAGGCTATTTCCAAGGGCTGAAATGGTTGCTACGAGAGGACACAGGTTTAAGGTGCTGGGGGGTAGGTACAGAGGAGATGTCAGGGGTAAGTTTTTCACTCAGAGGGTGGTGGGTGAGTGGAATCGGCTGACGTCGGTGGTGGTGGAGGCAAACCCGTTGGGGTCTTTGAAGAGACTTCTGGATGAGTACATGGGATTTAATGGGATTGAGGGCTATAGATAGGCCTAGAGGTGGGGATGTGATCGGCGCAACTTGTGGGCCGAAGGGCCTGTTTGTGCTGTGGCTTTCTATGTTCTATGTTAAGACAGCCAGTGAAACTCTGTGGGGGTTACAAATAGTGTGCCATGAACCCAATATCCCGGTTGAGGCCGTCCTCGTGTGTGCGGAACTTGGCTATCAGTTTCTGCTCAGCGACTCTGCGCCGTCGTGTGTCGCGAAGGCCTTTTCGTGCCGGGGGATTAGCAGGGTAAATACATGGGGTTATGGGGATAGGGCCTGGGTGGGATGATTGGCGGAGCAGGCTTGACGGTTCGAATGATCGCCTTCTGCTCTGTGGGGATTGAATGAATGAGCCCCTTGCAGTTCTAGCAACAGTGAAGGATGTGATTACAAGCGTAAAGTACCCACTGATAATAGGGCCACCCTCAATACAAGTGCACCTCTACACTGCAGTCCTGGTAAAGCTGCCCTGTCGGTAGTCAGACCTACCGAGGTTTTCCAGCATTTCCTGTTGGTTTTCGGACTTCCAGCACCGACAGTATTTTACTTTTGGTTTCAGTTGCTAAATGCAGTGTGGTTCAGAGCATGGAGGGTGATGCCCATGTTACATCTCCTCTTCCAGCAGCAAGATGGTTCTCTCCATTGCAAAACAGTGCCCGTTAGCCTGCCAGTGGCAGGAATCATTTGCCCAAGTTTGGGGGGGGGATGAGGGTGCTAGGTGGGAGTATCAGACTGATGCTGCTGATGTTTCTACAGTACAATACCACCCTTCTCTCACCTTGACCTCCTCCAGTCAATTCTGCACGGTGGCACAGTGGTCAGCACTGCTGCCCGGGTTCGATTCCCGGTTTGGGTCACTGTCTGTGTGGAGTCTGCACGTTCTCCCCGTGTCTGCGTGGGTTTCCTCCGGGTGCTCCGGCTTCCTCCCACAGTCCGAAAGACGTGCTGGTTAGGGTGCATTGGCCGTACTAAATTCTCCCTCAGTGTTACCCGAACAGGCACCGGAGTGTGGTGACGAGGGGATTTTCACAGTAACTTCATTAATGTAAGCTTACATAGAATCAGAGAATCCCAGTGTACAGTAAGAAGTCTCACAACGCCAGGTTAAAGTCTAACCAGTTTATTTGATAGCACGAGCTTTCGGAGCGCTGCTCCTTCATCAGGTGGGTGGGAGTTGGGTTCACAAACAGGGCATATATAGTCACAAACTCAATTACAAGATAATGGTTGGAATGCGAGTCTTAACAGGTAATTAAGTCTTTACAGGCGCAGACAATGCGAGTGGAGAGAGGGTTAAGCACAGGTTAAAAAGATGTGACTCACCTGATGAAGGAGCAGCGCTCCGAAAACTCGTGATTCCAAATAAACCTATTGGAATTTAACCTGGTGCTGTGAGACTTCTTACTGTGCCCACCCCAGTCCAACGCCGGCTTCTCCACATCATCATTCTGAAAGACGTGCTGGTTAGGGTGCATTGACCCAAACAGGTGCCAGATTGTGGCGACTAGGGGGATTTTCACAGTAACTTCATTGCAGTGTTAATGTAAGCCTGACTTGTGACTAATAAATAAACTTTAATAAAAGCTTTAATCAGCCCTACAGTGTAGAAGGAGGCCAATCAGTCCATCGAGCTTGTACTGACAACACTCAAAGTCCAAAGATGTGCGGGTTAGGTTGATTGGCCATGCTAAATATTGCTCCTTCGAGTCCTGAGATGCGTAGGTTAGAGGGATTAGCGGGTAAATGTGTAGGGATATGGGGGTAGGGCCTGGGTGGGATTGTGGTCGGTGCAGACTCGATGGGCCAAATGGCCTCTTTCTGCACTGTAGGGTTTCTATGATTCAGTCCCACCCAGGCCCTATCCCTGTAACCCCACATATTTTCCATGCAATCTCCCTGACACGAAGGGGCAATTGAGCGTGGCCAATCCACCTAATCCTCACATCTTTGGACTGTGGCACTTATAGATAAAAATTTAAACGACTGGTACTCGCATTTTCCGATCTTTCCTGGCCTCACTCAGATTCTGTCGGCGAACACTCCTCTGAAGCATCTTGGGATGATTTACGAGTTAGAAATGCAAATTGTTGTTGCTTTCAGCGAGTCGTTAACAGGTTTTGAAGTTTTTACCATGCAGCTTTGGGGCCATTAGCGAGTGTTTAATAGCCAGGGCAGCAGGATGTGAAGGTGCCAGGCTGAATTATCACTCCGGAAATTCGACTCTAAACAAATAGATGCTAATTGTCCTGCCCCTCCCCCAACGGATTCCTTTGCATCTCTCTCTGAGCCACGATGATACACACTGCCTGTGTCTCCCAGCCTGTGTCCGGGGCCGCTGCCTTGATGCTGGATTGCTGTTCCTTTCTCAGCCTTTGGCACCCATACCCTCTGTCCCGGCGCCCGCCCTCCCCGCCTCTGTCCCGGCGCCCGCCCTCCCCGCCTCTGTCCCGGCGCCCGCCCTCCCCGCCTCTGTCCCGGCGCCCGCCCTCCCCGCCTCTGTCCCGGCGCCAGCCCTCCCCGCCTCTGTCCCGGCACCCACCCTCCCCGCCTCTGTCCCGGCGCCCGCCCTCCCCGCCTCTGTCCCGGCGCCCGCCCTCCCCGCCTCTGTCCCGGCGCCCGCCCTCCCCGCCTCTGTCCCGGCGCCCGCCCTCCCCGCCTCTGTCCCGGCGCCCGCCCTCCCCGCCTCTGTCCCGGCGCCCGCCCTCCCCGCCTCTGTCCCGGCGCCCGCCCTCCCCGCCTCTGTCCCGGCGCCCGCCCTCCCCGCCTCTGTCCCGGCGCCCGCCCTCCCCGCCTCTGTCCCGGCGCCCGCCCTCCCCGCCTCTGTCCCGGCGCCCGCCCTCCCCGCCTCTGCCCCGGCGCCCGCCCTCCCCGCCTCTGCCCCGGCACCCGCCCTCCCCGCCTCTGCCCCGGCGCCCGCCCTCCCCGCCTCTGTCCCGGCGCCCGCCCTCCCCGCCTCTGCCCCGGCACCCGCCCTCCCCGCCTCTGTCCCAGCGCCCTCCCCGCCTCTGTCCCGGCGCCCGCCCTCCCCGCCTCTGTCCCGGCGCCCGCCCTCCCCGCCTCTGTCCCAAAGCACTCCTGAGGTATTTGTTTGTGCCTTGCCGCCACCTGCTTGGTTTCGTTCGTGCCCCCTCCTGGCCGGCACAGTGGTTAGCACTACTGCCTCACAGCGCCAGGGAACCGGGTTCAATTCCCGGCCTCGGGTCACTGTCTGTGTGCAATTTGCACATTCTCCTCGTGTCTGCGTGGGTTTCCTCCGTAAGAGTTTTAACAACACCAGGTTAAAGTCCAACAGGTTTATTTGGTAGCAAATGCCATTTGCTACCAAATAAACCTGTTGGACTTTAACCTGGTGTTGTTAAACTCTTACTGTGTTCACCCCAGTCCAACGCCGGCATCTCCACATCATGGGTTTCCTCCCACAGTCTAAAGACGTGCGGGTTAGTTTGATTGGCCATGCTAAATTTTCCTTGGCATCCGAGGGATTAGCAGTGTAAGTAGGTGTGATAAGGGGATAGGGCCTGGGTGGGATTGTTGTCAGTGCAGGCTCGATGGGCCGAGTGGCCTCCTCCTGCACTGTAGGGATTCTGTGATTCTAAGACAGACAATCAGGTGTGTTACGGGCGCCGTATTAATGACTCTGCTGCCCTGCCAACTTAACACTTGTCGTAGAAAAAATCAATGCTGGAAATACTCAGCAGGTCAGGTAGTGTCTGTGGAGAGAGAGGCTAACATTTCCTGTCATGGAGGTGGCTAACTCTGACTCTGGTGCTGATGTCCTTTGGCAGTACAACGTAACACTCACAGTCGTCACTCAGTGCCCAGGCTCACTCGTTTACGTTTCGCCCATTCTTTTCCCATATTTCATTCCCTGTTTGCCCCATTCCCCCCTCCCCCCACACAATTCCTCCAGCAGTGAAGTACTTGCATTAGAGGGGGAATGGATTTTCAGTTGATTTGATTTATTCTTGTCACATGTATTAGCATACAGTGAAAAGTATTGTTTCTTGCGCGCTATACAGACAGAGCATACTGTTCATAGAGAAGGAAAGGAGAGAGAGTGCAGAATGTAGTGTTACAGTCATAGCTAGGGTGCAGAGAAAGATCAACTTAATGCGAGGTGGGTCCATTCAGAAGTCCGACGGCAGCAGGGAAGAAGCTGCTCTTGAGTCTAGAAGATTATGCCGACACAGATGAGGAAGACATTGGAGCAGGTGCGACTGCAAAGGGTTGTGAACGTAGCCCAATCCATCACGCAAACCAGCCTCCCATCCATTGACTCTATCTACACTTCCCGCTGCCTCGGAAAAGCAGCCGCCATAATTAAGGACCCCACGCACCCCGGACATTCTCTCTCCCACCTTCTTCCTTCGGGAAAAGGATACAAAAGTCTGAGGTCACGTGCCAACCGACTCAAGAACAGCTTCTTCCCTGCTGCTGTCAGACTTTTGAATGGACCTTCCTTGCATTAAGTTGATCTTTCTCTACACACTAGCTATGACTGTAACACTACATTCTGCACTCTCTCCTTTCCTTCTGTAGAACGGTATGCTTTGTATAGCATGCAAGAAACAATGCTTTTCACTGTATCCCAATACACGTGACAATAATGAATCAAATCAAGATCAAAGTGGAGCATCAACCTCAGCATAGACTGGTGGGGCTGAATGGCCTCTTTCTGTGCTTTATATTGGATATGATGAGAATGGCCTGAGCCCAGAATTGGATATTTTCCTGTTGCTTCCTGTTTATTGCTGTTGACACCACTTGGATCAAGAGTTTAGTACGTGAATGTCCTGTAAGGCTGCGGCTTGTCTGTTCCCCTGTGTGTCCCAGCGGATTTCTCTCTGGGCCTGGACCCCTCTCGCTCTTCGTGTGGTCGCAGGTTATCAGAGGGGACCATCTCTCCTCTTGCCTTTTTTTCCTAACTCTGTAAACAAGGTTTCCTCTTTCCAACAACATCATAAATCCAGGGAAATCAGTCGGAACAATGGATTTTAAAGTCAACAAATCTGCTGCAAGGCCATTCTTCTGTCGCTATCTCCACGCCAACTTGGAAGACTGTGAATTGGAAGCAGTTGGAATGGGCTCTGGTCCAAACCGCCCATGCATTGGTTCCATTACATGGAAGCATTGTGGCTCTCCAGTTTAGGGTATGGAGTGTCAGAGCCCAGTAACACCTGTACGTTGGCACAGTGGTTAGCACTGCTGCCTCACAACGCCAGGGACCCGGGTTCAATTCCCGGCCTTGGGTCACTGTCTGTGTGGAGTTTGCACATTCTCCCCGTGTCTGCATGAGTTTCCTCTGGTTCCCTCCCACAGTCCAAAGATGTGCGGTTTAGGTTGATTGGCCATCCCTTAGTGTCCCTTAGGGGAATTAGCAGGGTAAATATGTGGGGTTATGGGGATAGGGCCTGGGTGGGATTGAAGTTGGTGCAGACTCGATGGGCCAAAAGGCCTCCTTCTGCCTAGGGATTCAATGATTCCACACAAGACACACAACAATGCAGAATCGCCGAGCAGAAACTGATAGCCAAGTTCCGCACGCGTGAGGACGGCCTCAACCGGGATCTTGGGTTCACGATACATTATCTGTAACCCCCATGACTTGCCTGGGGCTTGCAAAATCTCACTAACTGTCCCGGCTGGAGACAATACACACCTCTTTAACCTGTGCTTCACCCTCTCTCCACGTGCACTGTCTGTACCTGTAAAGAATTGATTACCTGTTAAGACTCGCATTCCAACCATTATCTTGTAATTGAGTTTGTGTCTATATATGCCCTGTTTGTCAGCCCAACTCGCCACTCACCTGATGAAGGAGCAACGCTCCGAAAGCTCGTGCTACCAAATAAACCTGTTGGAGGATCCTCCCCCTTCTCCAATCAGCTTGACTCATGTAGATCAGGCCCAGGACAGGGTGGTTTTGGTCTCCCGTCCTGTCTTGTCAGCCTGGATCTGAAATGTCTCAACTTGTTGAGACTCTGAATTGGATTTGATTTGATTGAATTGGAAAAGTATATAAAAAAAAATAAACCTGTTGGACTTTAACCTGGTGTTGTGAGATTACTTACTGAGCCTTTCTGTGGTTGGATAGTTTTGCCGTCACACGGGAATGGTTGGGAATTACTTTTAGGAATTTTTCTGATTGGTGTTTTGTTCAATGACATCACATCACCATGGCAATCCAAACCCCTGGGGAATTGGTTGACACTGGAGCAGATGTGTATGCAGTTACATCAGTTCCTTTGGCTGCCATTGACCTGAGAATTCTTTGAAATGAGACTGTTCGCAAAGCCTCTGCTCTGAGATTGCGTTCTGAAGATTTACTGGTGAGGTCACACCTCTTCAAGCGACAAGATGGTATATTTTTATGAATACATGTTTTTTAAACTGCATTCATCTCGTGCTGTATCGTTTTGCAGAAGGCATTCCAACTTGCTTCACCCCGAACCCATCAGTGCGTTTCACAAACATTTTCATGTGGGTGAACTTTCACACGCAGCACAATCCCGCAAATTAATCTGGTTTCCTGAATGTTGGATGAGAAAAGGGATGGTCGGGACACGGAGAGCTCCCTACTCTGTCAACCGGCATCATGAATCATTGGAAGATTCGGATAGGAAGGGCGGCACAGTGGTTAGCACCGCTGCCTCACAGCGCCAGGGACCCAGGTTCGATTCCCGGCTTGGGTCACTGTCTGTGCGGAGTCTTCACATTCTCCCCGTGTCTCCATGGGTTTCCTCCGGGTGCTCCGGTTTCCTTCCACAGTCCAAAAGATCTGCTGGTTAGATACACTGTCCGTGCTAAATTCTCCCTCAGTGTACCCGAACAGGCGCCGGAGTGTGGCGACTAGGGGATTTTCACAGTAACTTCATTGCAGTGTTAATGTAAGCCGCCTTTTGACTAATAAATAAACAAACTTTTAACTTTAAGATGTGGAGTTGGCGAGTTATGTCCTTGGTGAAAAGTGGAAGTGGCCAAAATACTGGCTGTTTCATTCTAAAGGCAGTCATTGGGGAGGCATGGTGGCACAGTGGTTCGTGCTGCTGCCTCACAGCACCAGGGATCCAGGTTCGATTCCCGGCTTGGGTCACTGTCTGTGTGGAGTCTGCACATTCTCCCCATGTCTGCGTGGGTTTCCTCCGGGTGCTCCAGTTTCCTCCCATAGTCTGAAAGACATGCTGGTTAGGGTGCATCGGCCTTGCTAAATTCTCCCTCAGTGTACCCGAACAGGCGCCGGAGTGTGGTGACTAGGGCATTTTCACAGTAACTTCAGTGTTAATGCAAGCCAACTTGTGACACTAATAAGTAAATTATAAACTTAATCTCCCTTCGTCCCCTCCACCAGATGCCCTCGAATGGTGCAAGAGTTAGAGCACGGGATCGACATGGAACCAGCAGATACTAAGAGAAACATTCTGGATGTCACACTCACTGAGGGGGGGGGGGGGGTTCAAAGTAACTTTTATTCATTCGTGGGACATGGGCGTCGCTGGCTGGGACAGCATTTATTGCCCATCCCTAGTTGCCCTTGAGAAGGTGGTGGTGAGCTGCCTTCTTGAATCGCTGCAGTCCAGGTGCTGTGGGTTGACCCACAATGCCGTTAGGGAGGAAATCCCAGGATTTTGACCCAGCGACTGCGAAGGAACGGCCGATATATTTCCAAGTCAGGATGGTGAGTGGCTTGGAGGGGAACTTCCAGGTGGTGGGTGTTTCCATGTATCTGCTGCCCTTGTCCTAATCTAGATGGAAGTGGTCGTGGGTTTGGAAGGTGCTGTCTAAGGATCTTTGGTGAATTGCTGATTCGTTGTAGTGTTAATGTAAGCCTACCTGTGACACTAATAAATAAACTTAAAAAAACTCCAAGTAGTTGAAGCCACTAATAAATACACTTTGTAAAAAAAAAGATATGACTTCAGTTTAACCTCAGACAGAGGGCTTTCATAGCTCTGCGGCATAGGAATGGTATTTCCCCTTACATTATTAGTCACCGTATTCATTCTGTTTTGCGTTGAGATTAAGGAATGTAAGAATTGGTTGTTAAAGTAACGATATAAAATGTACTACTGATGCACAGAACAGGTTTAAAGTTTATTTATTACTGTCACAAGTAGGCTGACATTAACACCGCAATGAAGTTACTGTGAAAATCCCCTCGGATATCAGCTTGGTTGGCACACAATTTTCCCTCGGTCTCCCCCTTTTGCTAATCTGGCGTTGAACCAGCCAATGGAATGCTATCTTGCTTTGGAGCAGTGACTACAGTTCAAAGCAAAAATGTATTGAATTGTGGTAAAGTGCTTTTAGACATCCTGAAGTTACAAAAGGCCCCCAGATCAAAGCAAACCTGTCTTCACATGAACCCGAGAAGTCATTTCAGTTTATTTATTGCCGTGGGGCGGCACGGTAGCGCAGTGGTCAGCACTGCTGCTTCACAGCTCCAGGGTCCCGGGTTCGATTCCCGGCTCGGGTCACTGTCTGTGTGGAGTTTGCACATTCTCCTCGTGTCTGCGTGGGTTTCCTCCGGGTGCTCCGGTTTCCTCCCACGGTCCAAAGATGTGCGGGTTAGGTTGATTGGCTAGGTTAAAAAAAAAAATTGCCCCTTAGAGCCCTGGGATGCGTAGGTTAGAGGGATTAGTGGGTAAAATATGTGGGGGTAGGGCCCGGGTGGGATTGTGGTCGGTGCAGACTCGATGGGCCGAATGGCCTCCTTCTGCACTGTAGGATTTCTATGATTTCTATGGTTTCTATGATTTTCCTCATGTACCGAAGCTACGTTGACGGATCTCTCTGGTCACATGGCATATCATGTGACCCAGAAGTCCTGGTGCTACCTCCCCTGCCCCTGAGAAAGGAATATATTCTAGGTTCTACGCAGCGGTGTTTTTCCTCACGTTTGGTGTGATCGTAGGGTAGATGCTGAGAGGTTGTTTTGTCCTGGCTGGGGAATCTGGGACACGAGGACACAGCCTCGGGATCGATCGTTCAGGACTGAGCTGAGGAGACATTTCTCCGCTCGGAGGGTTGTGAGTTTTTAGAATCATCTGCCCCAAAGGGTTGTGGAAAGAACCGTAGAATCCCGACAGTGCAGACGGTGGCCATTTGGTCCATCGAGTCGACACCGACTCTCCGAAAGAGCATCCTATCCAGACCCTCCTCTTTTCCCCGCAGCCCCACTCAGTTGCTGTGGCCAATCTATCTAACCCACAAATAGAATCATAGAGTTGTAGAATCCTTACTTTCAGAGAAATTAAATTGAAGCTCTGTCTGCTGTCTTGAGTGGATGCACAACTATTCTGAAGAAGATCAGGGAACTGCATAGAATCCCGACAGTGCAGAAGGAGACCATTTGACCCATCGAGCCTGCGTCAACAACAGTCCGACCCAGGCCCTATCCCCGTAACCCTACATGTTTACCCTGCTACTCCCTATGACACTAAGGGTCAATTTAGCATAGCCAATCCACTTAATCGGCTCATCTTTGGACTGTGGGAGCAAACCGGAGCACCGGGAGGAAACCCACACAGATACGTGGAGAACGTGCAAACTCCACACAGACAGTGACCCGAGCCAGGAATTGAACCCGGGTCCTTGGCACGGTGAGACAGCAGTGCTCACCACTGTGCCACCGTGCTGCACAACTTTGGACACTGAGGGGCAATTTAGCACAGCCAATCCACCTAACCAGCACATCTCTGGACTGTGGGAGGAAACCTGAGCACCCGGGGGAAACCCACGCAGACACGGGGAGAATGTGCAGACTCCTCACAGGCAGTCACAGGAGACTAGAATTGAACCCAGGTCCTTGGCTGAGGGATTAACCACTATGCCACTGTGCTGCTCTGTTCACTGTATCCAATATTGAGATTAATAGATCTTTAATCTCCCGGGCAATTCATGGATATGGAGATGAGGTAGGAAAATGGAGTTGTGATGAAACGTCAGCCACTCTCCTGCTGATTGGCAGAGCATCCTGGGGGCGTTTAATGGTCTATTCCTATTTCGCATGTTCTACTGTCACAGTGTAACTTGTCTGCCACACTGTAGTATGCATCTCGATGCTTCAGATTTGATATGAACGGGATCTCCCTGCTCACTTCAGACTTTTGAATGGACCTACCTCGCATTAAGTTGATCTTTCTCTACTCCCTAACAATGGCTGTAACACTACATTCCGCCCTCTCTCGTTTCCTTCTCTATGAACGGTATGCTTTGTCTGTTTAGCACACAAGAAACAATACTTTTCACTGTATACTAATACATGTGACAATAATAAATCAAATCAACAGACAGGTGGCTGTGGCGACAGTGGTAGATCTTGGGGAGAACTTTAACCACACTGTGCAAATCCTCAAGAACTCTAGAGGCAGAAACACAGCCGCTTCAGTCACTTGTGGCTGTGCTTCCACCCACCTCTTGAGCAAGCGGGGGGGAGGGGTGTTCCAGATGCCCAGATAGATGGAGTGCCAATTCCCTTGTCGAGTGGGTAACTAAACCAGTTCGGAGTAGGTTTAGCCGACCGCCCCTCACTTTTGTCACATCTTTGACCTTTGATCCTGTGATGTGATCCAGCTGAAAAGGGTTAACCCTCTTTGCTCTCTCTCTCTCTCTCAAGCCAACTTCAGTAAGGAGATTAGTCAGACTCCGAGTTCTGCGGAAGTTGTGTAGTGGAGAGAAGTGATACTGTCTCTGATTGTAGGCTTTGCACAGGGACATTAATAGAATTCAGAACATAACTAAAATGGGAGAGGGAGGGAATGAGTATTACCTGAACTGAGGCAGCAGAAAGTGTGTCTGTGTGTGTCTGTGTGTGTCTGTGTCTGTGTGTGTCTGTGTCTGTGTGTGTCTGTGTCTGTGTGTGTCTGTGTGTGTCTGTGTCTGTCTGTGTCTGTGTGTGTGTGTGTGTGTCTGTGTGTGTGTGTGTCTGTGTGTGTGTGTCGTTCCATGGACAGTACTTATTCTTTGTTAGCTTATCCAGTAGCTGTTATTGACAAATTTTGATTTATTATTGTCAGTGTTTCTTGCGTGCGATACAGACAAAGCATACCGTTCATAGAGTACATAGCAGAGAAGGAAAGGAGTGTTACGGTTTTAGAAAGATCAGCTTCATATAATGTAGGTCTATTCAAAAGTCTGACAGCAGTAGGAAGAAGCTGCCCTTGAGTCGGTTGCTACTTGGTCTCAGAGTTTTGTATCTTTTTCCCGACGGAAGAAGGTGGAAGAGAGAATGTCCGGGAAGCGCGGGGTCCTTAATTATGCTGGCTGCTTTGCCGAGGCAGCGGGAAGTGTAGACAGAGTCAATGGGTTGGAGGCTGGTTTGCGTGATGGACTGGGCTTTGTACACGACCCTTTGTAGTTCTTTGCGGTCTTGGGCAGAGCAGGAGCCATACCAAGCTGTGATACAACCAGAAAGAATTATTTCTATGGTGCATCTGTAAAAGTTGGTGAGAGTCATAGCGGACATACCAAATTCCTTAGTCTTCCGAGAAAGTAGAGGCGTTGGTGGGCTTTCTTAACTATAGTGTTGACATGGGGGGACCTGGACAGGTTGTTGGTGATCTGGACACCTAAAAACCTGAAGCTCTTGAAAACTTGAAGTTCAGTTCCTTTGTTGCTTCTGCTCTTCCTGGGGAGTCGCTGGATGGTGATGATCTTTGTCCTCTGGCCAAGGGACATTGATGCCACCTGCAGAACGCACCCCACTGACCGTAGATTAGATGGTCTGTTTAATGCCGGCAGTTCGGGAACCTCCAGGGCAATATAGCTGACAGACAATCTTCGTCTCTGGAGCCCCAATGATTATTTATTGGCTTGGTTATTTTTTTTAAATTTTGTATTAAAGCAAATGTGAAAGATTGCGACTTGTAATTAGGATATATGCAGTCCAAAGATGTGCGGGTTAGCTTGATTGGTCATGCTAAAATTGGCCCTTAGTGTCCTGGGATGCTTAGGTTAGAGGGATTAGTGGGTGGATATGGGGGTAGGGCCTGGGTGGGATTGTGGTCGGTGCAGACTCGATGGGCCAAATGGCCTCTTTCTGTGCTGTAGGGTTTCTAAGATTCTGCAACAACCCCCAGAGGAATGTGGCACGGTCACTTTCTGGTCTGCCCTGCCCAAAATAAAAATATGTACTTAAGGATTGTGATGTCAGGATGCTTCTTGAAGGAGGAGGGCCAACTATTACATTGGCCTTAGAGCACTTACAATGCACTGGGCGTAAGTGGTGGGGGGGAGGATGAGATTTGTAGTGATGAGATTGAGTGGGAGTAGTGCCAGGGGGTGGTGCTTTAGGAAAACATTGTGATACAGAAGAATTTCAATATCTGTAGGACAGCAAGAACTTAATGGTACTTAAATCAGGGCAAACAGTTGCCAGGAGTGTGTGTCTATTTTTAGCTGTGAGCCGGAGGCTGGTTCGAGTGTTTGTCTTTCTGAAAGGTCAGTTGTGTGAAGGAATGAGTTCGCCATCCAGTTGCTGCTGGTACATTTACCTGAGTCCTCGCAAATTCCAAAGCAGAATGTGTTTCTTGAGGGGAAGGTGAGAGGGGCTCACTTTATGGCTCATGTTAACTTGCCGAGCCAGTCCAGGACAAAGAAGATCCAGGTCTCAGCCTGTGAATTAGCAAATTGCAGCCAGGAAATTAATAAGAATTCTTTTTTAGTGGGAGGTGAAGCTTGTAGCAAGGATGACACGGTTAACCGATCCATAGAATCCCTGCAGTGCAGGAGACCATTCGGCCCATCGAGTCTACGCCGACAACATACCTTGAGCTTTGACACAGGGCTATCTGGACTCGAAACGTCAGCTCTTTTCTCTCCTTACAGACGCTGCCAGACCTGCTGAGATTTTCCAGCGCCTTCTCTTTTTTGGTTTCAGATTCCAGCGTCCGCAGTAATTTGCTTTTAATAATCCCAGCCCTATCCCCGCATATTTACCCTGCTAATCTCCCTGGCGCTAAGGTCACGGTCAATCAATATAACCCGGACTGTGGGAGGAAACCGGAGCACCCGGAGGAAACCCATGCAGACACGGGGAGAACGTGCAAACACTACATCGAACCCGGGACCCTGGCGCTGTGAGGCAGCAGTGCTAACCACTGGGCCACTGTTGCCGCCCTGTTATCCAGTGAAGTTGGCTTACTTGTGGAGGAATCAAAGAGCTATTGGACTGGTCTCAAGAGGAGTCAAGACCTTTGTCCTTTCCCCTCCACATTTCTGTTTCCCCCCTCTGGACACTTCACCTTCTCAACAGGAGAGGGTGGCACTGCTGCCTCACAGCGTCAGGGACCCAGGTTCAATTCCAGCCTTGGGTGACTGTCTGTGTGGAGTCTGCACATTCTCCCCTGTGTCTGCATGGGTTTCCTCCGGGTGCTCCGGTTTCCTCCCCTCTCCAAAGAAATGTGGATTAGGTTGATTGACTATGCTCTGACGAAGGGTCATCCAGACTCGCAACATTGGCTCTATTCTCTGTCCGCAGATGTTGCCAGGCCTGTTGAGTTTTTCCAGCATTTTCTGTCTTTGATTCCAGCATCCGCAGTATTTTGCCTTTATCTGCAGGTCAGGCGGATTGGCTGTGCTAAATTGCCCCTTGGTGTCAGGGAGACGAGCGAGATAAACACACGGGGATAGGGGCCGGGGTGGGATTGTTGTCGGTGCAGGCTCGAGGGGCTGAATGGCCTCCTTCTGCACTGTAGGGATTCAGTGAAATTGGAGAGAGGATTATCTTTATTTTCAGTACGTTTGTCAAAGGCCTGTGTCTTGTCCTTACACACAAGATAGGCAAACAACCTGAGATGCTCTGCCATCTTTCCATATTTAAAAACGATCCATGCCTTTGTTGTGCTCCCAGCAGTTGAAGCACCAATAAAGATCTGCGCTGATAATGGAAGATGCAAAGTTCGCTGGTCAGAGTCAAATAGAAAATACTCCACAACCATATCCTATTCTGTGCTACTTATTACTACCCTGTCTGCTCCTACTGACTACTGCTGACTCTGTATTCCCTAACAGGTTAAATACAAACTCCCTCCGTGCCACGGCACGGTGGCACAGTGGTTAGCACTGCGCCTCCATGCCACGGCACGGTGGCACAGTGGTTAGCACTGCTGCCTCACAGCGCCAGGGACCTGAGTTCGATTCCCGGTTTGGGTCACCGTCCGTGCGGAATCTGCACGTTCTCCCCATGTCCGCGTGGGTTTCCTCCGGGTGCTCCGGTTTCCTCCCACAGTCCGAAAGACGTGCCAGTGAGAAAGCAGTTCAGATTCATCTTTTAAAATTAATCACAGCATCCTACAGTGTAGGAGGAGTGTAGGAGGAGTGTTGAGTATAGGGCTAACGGGAGGACTTTGAATAGTGTGGAGGAGCAGAGGGATCTAGGTGTATGTGTGCATAGATCCCTGAAAGTTGGGAATCAAGTAGATAAGGTTGTTAAGAAGGCATATGGTGTCTTGGCGTTTATTGGTAGGGGGATTGAATTTAGGAGTCGTAGCGTTATGTTGCAACTGTACACAACTCTGGTGCGGCCGCACTTGGAGTACTGTGTGCAGTTCTGGTCCCCACATTACAGGAAGGATGTGGAGGCTTTGGAGAGGGTGCAGAGGAGGTTTACCAGGATGTTGCCTGGTATGGAGGGGAGATCCTATGAGGAGAGGCTGAGGGATTTGGGATTGTTTTCGCTGGAAAGGCGGCGGCTAAGAGGGGATCTTATTGAAACATATAAGATGATTAGAGGTTTAGATAGGGTGGATAGTGATAGCCTTTTTCCTCTGATGGAGAAATCCAGCACGAGGGGGCATGGCTTTAAATTGAGGGGGGGTAGTTATAGAACCGATGTCAGGGGTAGGTTCTTTACCCAGAGGGTGGTGAGGGATTGGAATGCCCTGCCAGCATCAGTAGTAAATGCGCCTAGTTTGGGGGCGTTTAAGAGATCCGTAGATAGGTTCATGGACGAAAAGAAATTGGTTTAGGTTGGAGGGTCACAGTTTTTTTTTAACTGGTCGGTGCAACATCGTGGGCCGAAGGGCCTGTTCTGCGCTGTAATGTTCTATGTTCTATGTTCTATTCGGCCCATTGGGTCTGCACCGACCACAATCCCACCCAGGTCCTATCCCCACAACCCCAAGCATTTACCCTAGCCTGACACTAAGGGGAAATTTGTGACACTAAGGGCGGCACAGTCGTTAGCACTGCTCTCTCACAGCGCCAGGGACCCGGGTTCGATTCCCGGCTTGGGTCACTGTCTGCGTGGAGTTTGCACGTTCTCCCCGTGTCTGCGTGGGTTTCCTCTGGGTGCTCCGGTTCCCTCCCACAGTCCAAAGACATGCTGGTTAGGTGAATTGGTCATGCTAAATTCTCCCTCAGTGTTACCCGAACAGGCGCCAGAGTGTGCTGACGAGGGGATTTTCACAGTAGCTTCATGGCAGTGTTAATGTAAGCCGACTTGTGACTAATAAATAAACTTTTACTTTAAATTTAATACGGCCAATCCACCTAAACCTGAACAGCTTTGGACTGCCGGAGGAAACCCACTCAGACATGGGGAGAACGTGCAAACTCCACACAGACAGTGACCCAAGCTGGGAATCGAACCCGGGTCCCTGGCGCTGTGAGGCAGCAGTGCTGACCACTGTGCCACCGTTCCACCTGTATTTAAACTGCTGTTTCTTCAGCCGAAATGAAAAGTGACCCAAGCTGGGAATCGAACCCATGTCCCTGGTGCTGTGCCAACCACTGTGCCACCCACAAAGCGAAAGCTTTGAGCCGTAGCTGATGTGCACATAGCGTGTATGTGTTGATGTAATGGAATCCCCCTGTGCATTGGACTGAGGAAACCACTGTCTGTGAGATGTGAGGGGGATGAAAATGGGGGTGGCGGGGCGGGTGGGGAGGGGGGTGCACCGGGAGGTATTTGTGAATGAGCGTGAAGTCAATCTGAGGGGGGTGCGGGTGGGAGAGGAGGGGGTCTAACCAGGTTCGCAGATACAGCTACACAGCCTGTCGGGACTGTGACTGAATTAATGTAGTCTGCTGACTTCTCAGCTGAATGAAATGCTTTTTGCAGTAATAACTGGGTGCCTCAAACAGATTAATTGTGGGTTTTGAGAAGCAAGCGTCTCCAAATTCACTTTGATTGTGAATGGACGTGGTTGTGCTTTGGGTCATGTGGAGAGGATTCGGGTGATTAGCAGGCAACAGTCGTAGCGAGTGATTAGGAGCGTAAATCGTTCAGCGTTTAATCAAATTAGGAAATTAAATTCGCTCCGCCGTGGGAAGCTGTGCCTTCAGCTGCCTGGGCCCCTAGCCCTGGAATTCCCTCCAGCTTTTGATTTATTATTGTCACATGTATTAACATACAGTGAAAAGTATTGTTTCTTGCGCGCTATACAGACAAAGCATACCCTTCATAGAGAAGGAAAGGAGAGGGTGCAGAATGTAGTGTTACAGTCATAGCTCGGGTGTAGAGAAAGTTCAACTTAATACAAGGTAAGTCCATTCAAAAGTCTGATGGCAGCAGCGAAGAAGCTGTTCTTGAGTCGGTTGGTACGCGACCTCAGACTTTTGTATTGTTTTCCCAAAGGAAGAAGGTGGAAGAGAGAATGTCCGGGGTGCGTGGGGTCCTTGATTATGCTGGCTGCTTTGCCGAGGCAGCGGGAAGTGTAGACAGAGTCAATGGATGGGAGGCTGGTTTGCGTGACGGATTGGGCTACATTCACGGCCTTTTGTAGTTCCTTGCAGTCTTGAGCAGAGCAGGAGCCCATACCAAGCTGTGATGCAACCAGAAAGAATGCTTTCTATGGTGCATCTGTAGAAGTTGGCGAGGGTCGTAGCTGACATGCCAAATTTCCTTAGTCTTCTGAGAAAGTAGAGGCGTTGGTGGGTTTTCTTAACTATAGTGTCGGCATGGGGGGAATCTCTCTCTTTATGTGGCTCCAATCCAGTGAAGTGCCTTGGGCTGCTTTATCAAGTTAAAGCACTATATAAATAGAAGTTGCGTATTAGCGTGGTTCTTACCCACTCTCCCACCCGGATTGGCATCACTTGGGATGTTTGATGCCCAAATGGTGATGAAATGGAGTTTAGAAGGATGAGGGGGGATCTGATTGAAACTTGGCAAATTATGTTGCAGTTATATAAGAAGTTGGTTAGGCCACATTTGGAATACTGTGTCCAATTCTGGTCACCGCACTACCAGAAGGATGTGGAGGCTTTGGAGAGATTACAGAGAATACCAGGATGTTGCCTGGCTTGGAGGGTATTAGCCTACTGATCCATATCTGATGTCAAACCCCATCATGGCAGTTTGGGGAATTTTAATCCAGTTAAGTAAAGATAAGTCTGAAAGAAGCAACTAGAATTGAACCCATCAGGTCCTTTAGGGAAGGAAATCTGCCGTCCTTACCTGGTCTGGCCTGCCCATGACTCCAGAGCCACGGCAATGTGGTTAACCATTAAATGCGATCGGAATTTGCCACAACAGGAAAACATGTTCCCAATAGGCCACCACTTCACCCAACTCGCTGTGGAATTGGGAGATTAAAAGGTACCGTTGAAATTCCCAAACTGCCCCCCCTTCATACCGCCCCCCACACGCATACACTTTGTGGTCCTTTGCTGTCATTCTCCTGTCGACAGCAGTCTCCGAGTGGACAGAGTGAGCCCTCAACCCATCTCCTTGCCCGCTCCAAAAACCAACCCAAACTGAATCCAATTCGGGGTTCCCACAAGGGTTTATTTATTAGAAGCTGCGTACTGCAGTATGGTTCTTACCCACCCGGATTGGCATCACTTGGGATGTTTGATGCCCAAGTGGTGATGAAATGGAGTTTAGAAGGATGAGGGGGGGAATCTCATTGAAACTTGGCAAATTATGTTACAGTTATATAAGGCGTTGGTTAGGCCACATTTGGAATTTGTGTCCAATTCTGGTCATCACACTACAGAAGGATGTGGAGACTTTGGAGAGGGTACAGAAAAGGTTTACCAGGATGTTGCCTGGTATGGAGGGCATTAGCTATGAGGAGAGATTGAATAAACTGGGATTGTTCTCCCTGGAAAGACAGAGGCTGAGGGGCGACCTGATAGAAGTTTATAAAATTATGAGGGGTATAGATAGGGTGAACAGTTGGAAGCTTTTTCCCAGGGCAGGAATGACAATTACAAGGGGGCACAAGTTCAAGATAAGGCGGGAAAGGTTCAGTGGAGATGTGTGGGGGCAGTTTTTTACACAGAGGGTGGTGGGGGTCTGGAATGCACTGCCAAATGAGGTGGTTGAGGCAGTTATGTTAGCGACATTTAAGACTTATCTGGATAGACACATGAACAGGCGGGGAATAGAGGGATATGGGCGGCTGGTCTAGATAGGACAATGTGATTGGCGCAGGCTTAGAGGGCCATAGGGCCCGTCCCTGTGTTGCACTGTTCTTTGTTCTTTTACAGAATGCTGAAAGGCCTGGATAGAGTGGACATGGGGGAGATGTTTCCATTAGTCGGAAAGACTAGGATCCGAGGGCACAGCCTCAGAGTAAAGGGATGACCCTTTAGAACCGAGATGAGGAGGAATTTTTCACCCAGAGGGTGGTGAATCTGTGGAATTCATCGCCACAGAGGAGGCCAGGCCATTGAGTGCGTTTAAGACCGAGATAGATAGGTTCTTGATTGGTAAGGAGATCAAAGGTTACGGGGGAAAAAGTCTGGAGAATGGGGTTGAGAAACTTATCAACCAAGCTTGAATGGCGGAGCAGACTCGATGGGCTGAGTGGCCTAATTCTGCTCCTAATCTTATAGTCTTATGCAACAGGTTCCTGCTAAGACCCTTGAGAGGTTGGGAAAGGGACTGCAGATGGAAGAAGCAGTGATTTTCTTGCTACGGTCAGCCATTGGGATACAGCCACTGCTGGCATTTAGGCTGAAAAAGCAGCAGTTTAAATACAGGCGGCACGGTGGCACAGTGGTTAGCACTGCTGCCTCACAGCGCCAGGGACCCGGGTTTGATTCCCGGCTCGGGTCACTGTCTATGTGGAGTTTGGACATTCTCCCCATGTCTGCGTGGGTTTCCTCCGGGTGCTCCGGTTTCCTCCCACAGTCCGAAAGACGTGCTGGTTAGGGTGCATTGGCCGTGCTAAATTCTCCCTCAGTGTAACCCGAACAGGCGCCAGAGTGTGGTGACTGGGGGGTTTTCACAGTAACTTCATTGCAGTGTGAATGTAAGCCTACTTGTGACTAATAAATAAACTTTACTAGTCAACAGCTTACCGAAATGTTGAGAGCGTCAAGGATAGATCCTCAACTGGTCAACTTTTCGAGGAGACAGGGGTGAACAGAAATGTTACTGGAAGATATTTCTCAGGGCACTGTGACAATCCTATTGGGCTCCTGACTAAGATTAGCTTGGCACAGTCTCCCGGATGTACCTACTTAATTTCTTACCAGGCTGCACCATTGTGGCAATCCTTAGGAGCAAGGTTATCCGGGGCATTATTGTGTTGGGATATTATTGAATGAATTGGAGATGATGACGGAGGTTGCGCAGGGGTTAGGTGGGGGCATGACTGCCTCACAAAAGTTCAGGTTCTTGACATGAGTCCAGAGAGGCGGAAAGAAAGGAGCACGTTGTCCTGGCAACCCAGGTAGCCACGGGGAGGGGAGGGGGCAGGGGAATCTGAATTGCAGAGGGAACGTCACCGGGTCAGGATGAATGCATTGTCTGATCAAATGGCCTATCTCCAAACAGCCCCTTTTCGAGTTGCGTCTGTCACGTGGAGCAGCTGTGTGTACAGGGGAGCTGGGTAAATCGAATGGAAGAGAATGGAATGAAAGGAAGGAGGTGTCGTTGGGTTAGGAGAGGCATCGTGCTGTGCACAGACCAATTGGGCCAAATGGCCTGTTTGTGCGCTTAAAATGTGTAATTCCATGAATGTATTGGACGAGTTTAAACCAGCATTTTGTTGACTGTTCAACACTTGTTTTTGTTGATTACATGTTTATGGCATTACAGGCTCTGAATTGAGGTGTGTGTGTGTGTATGTGCGCGTCTGTGTCTGTGTGTGTGTGTGTGCGCGCGCGTTTGTGCATGTGCGCCTCTGTGTGTACGGTTGAGGACAGAAGGGGATTGGCCGAGTCTAGTTGTCTCTGTTAAGCCCCCACAATGCACGTACAAACAGTCCCAGCCCCTCAAAGGCATGCGTGGATGAACTACAAGTGCTCAGTATGACAAGCGTATTCTTCAACCGCCTGTCTGTCGCTTTCTGCTGTCCGTACGGAGAGCTCTAACGCCCCAAAGTCCAGCTCTGTTGCTTCTCCCGGTCCTGCCGTGCCCAATTGGTGGCTTCATAACTGCTGTCGACACAAAAGAAAGGACTGCTCCTCCCAGGAGCTGATTCAGGAAAGTATCTGACGGCGCGGCCGATTATGAAAGGGAGGCTGTTAAGTTTCCTGCCCTCTTTCCCCCTCCATCCCAACACCCCTTCCCGACTAGGCCTTGGATTCACACCCACCTGGAGTTTAAACTTGCAAACTGAGCATTTGTATAATGCAAAAAAAACCAAGACTGATATGGAAATGTATTTCTTTGTTTGTACCTCACTGTATCTCACGGTGGCACAGTGGTTAGCACTGCTGCCTCACAGCGCCAGTGACCCAGGTTAGATTCCCGGCTTGGGTCACTGTCTGTGCAGTCTGCCTGTTATCCCCGTATCTGCATGGGTTTCCTCCGGGTGCTCTGGTTTCCTCCCACAGTCTGAAAGACGTGCTGGTTAGGGTGCATTGGCCGTGCTAAATTCTCCCTCAGTGTAACCCGAACAGGCGCCGGAGTGTGGCGACTAGGGGATTTTCACAGTAACTTCATTGCAGTGTTAATGTAAGCCGACTTGTGACACTAATAAATAAACATCAAACTGCTTTGCTTTGGTCAGGTTTCCTCTGCACAAATTTTGACTTGATTTATGCACTGAATGGCGAGTTGGCTGAGCGCCAAATCCTCACTGGCAGCAGTAGCGGGGCGTGAATGGCTGGTAAGATCGCGCCCCTGGTCATAGAATCCCGACAGTGTGGAAGTAGGCCATTCAGCCCATCGAGACTGCACCAACCACAATCCCACCCAGCCCCTATCCCCACAATCCCATGCATTTACCCGAGCTAGTCCCCCTGATACTAAGGGGCAATTTAGCGTGGCCAATCCACCTAACCCGCACATCAGTGGCACAGTGGTTAGCGCTGCTCCCTCACAGCGCCAGGGGCCCGGGTTCAATTCTGTCCTCGGGTCACTGTCTGTGTGGAGTTTGGACATTCTCCCCATGTTTGCCTGGGTTCCCTCCGGTTTCCTCCCACGGTCCAAAGATGTGCGGGTCAGATGGATTGGCCATGTTAAATTGACCCTTAGCGTCAGGGTGATTAGCAGGGTAAATGTGTGGGGTTACGGGAATAGGGCCTGGGTGGGATTGTGGTCGGTACAGACTGGGTGGGCCGAATGGCCTCCTTCTGCACTGTCGGAATTCTAATTCCAGGCATCGTCGCAGTGACTGAACAGGCCAGAGAGCAAATCCGGTGGATGTTGGATAATTGAGCTGAAAGCAGAAAGTGCTGGAAGTGCTCCAGTGAGCCGAGCAGCACGGGTGGAAAGAGGAAGAGTTAGTGTTTCAGCCCGGTGACCTTTTGCCAGAGATATATTATATCATATTCCGAGACGTGACCACATATTATACTCTGCTCTGTCCCGAAAACAAAAAGGAAACTGGCTAAACGTTCAGACTTCCTCCTCGAGGAGAGCAAAGCGACTCGCTCAGGTTTCATTCTGCATGTGGCTTCTCCCTGTGTCTTTCGCTGGTGTGTGTGCTTTTCACAACCGTGAAACGAAAGTCAGTCTCTCTCTCTTCCCCCAACCCCCCCCCTTCCTCCCCCAACTGCCTTGTTACACTCCCAGACGTCTTCGCTGCGCCTCTTGTGTAATGATGTGGAGATGTCGGTGTTGGATTGGGGTGGGCACTGGCGTTTCCTCCGGGTGCTCCTCCCGCACTCTGCCTCACAGCGCCGGGGACCCGGGTTCGATTCCCAGCCTCGGGTCACTGTCTGTGCGGAGTCTGCACGTTCTTCCCCCGTGTCTGCGTGGGTTTCCTCCCACAGACCGAAAGACCGGTTAGGGTGCGTTGGCCGTGCTAAATTCTCTCTGAGTGTAACCCGAACAGGCGCCGGAGTGTGGCGACACGGGGATTTTCACAGTCGCTTCATTGCAGTGTTAATGTGGCTCGGTGGCACCGTGGGTTAGCACTGCTGCCTCACAGCGCCAGGGACCCGGGTTCGATTCCCGCCTCGGGTCACTGTCTGTGTGGAGTTTGCACATTCTCCCCGTGTCTGCGTGGGTTTCCTCCGGGTGCTCCGGTTTCCTCCCACACTCCAAAGATATGCAGGTTAGGTTGTCATGATGTGGAGATGCCGGCGTTGGACTGGGGTAAACACAGTAAGAAGTTTAACAACACCAGGTTAAAGTCCAACAGGTTTATTTGGTAGCAAAAGCCACACAAGCTTTCAGAGCTGCAAGCCCCTTCTTCAGGTGAGTGGGAATTCTGTTCACAAACAGAGTATATAAAGACACAACCTCAATTTACATGAATAATGGTTGGAATGCGAATACTTACAACTAATCAAGTCTTTAAGAAACAAAACAATGTGAGTGGAGAGAGCATCAAGACAGGCTAAAAAGATGTGTATTGTCTCCAGACAAGACAGCCAGTGAAACTCTGAGGGGGTTACAAATAGTGTGCCATGAACCCAATATCCCGGTTGAGGCCGTCCTCGTGTGTGCGGAACTTGGCTATCAGTTTCTGCTCAGCGACTCTGCGCCGTCGTGTGTCGCGAAGGCCGCCTTGGAGAACGCTTACCCGAATATCAGAGGCCGAATGCCCGTGACCGCTGAAGTGCTCCCCAACAGGAAGAGAACAGTCTTGCCTGGTGATTGTCGAGCGGTGTTCATTCATCCGTTGTCGCAGCGTCTGCATGGTTTCCCCAATGTACCATGCCTCGGGACATCCTTTCTTGCAGCGTATCAGGTAGACAACGTTGGCCGAGTTGCAAGAGTATGTACCGTGTACCTGGTAGATGGTGTTCTCACGTGAGATGATGGCATCCGTGTCGATGATCCGGCACGTCTTGCAGAGGTTGCTGTGGCAGGGTTGTGTGGTGTCGTGGTCACTGTTCTCCTGAAGGCTGGGTAGTTTGCTGCGGACAATGGTCTGTTTGAGGTTGTGCGGTTGTTTGAAGGCAAGAAGTGGGGGTGTGGGGATGGCCTTGGCGAGATGTTCGTCTTCATCAATGACATGTTGAAGGCTCCGGAGGAGATGCCGTAGCCATGGGAAATTGCCCCTTAGTGCCGGTGAGATTAGCACGGTCAACGAGGGTAGAGGGAGTCGGGCCTGGGTGGGATTGTGGTCGGTGCAGACTCGATGGACTGAATGGCCTCCATCTATACTGTGGGGCTTCTATGAATATATTCAATGATAGCCAGACTGATAGCCAAGTTCTGCACATATGAGGGTGGCCTCAACCGGGATCTTGGGTTCATGTCACACTATCTGTAACCCCCACGACTTGCTGGGCTTGCAAAATCTCACTAACTGTCCTGTCTGGAGACAATGCACACCTCTTTAACCTGTGCTTAACGCTCGCTCCACTCACATTGTCTGTACCTTTAAGACTTGATTACCTGTAAAGACTCGCATTCCAACCATTAACTTGTAATTGAGTTTGTGTCTTTAGACGCCCTGTTTGTGAACAGAACTGCCACTTACCTGACGAAGGGACAGCGCTCCGAAAGCTAGTGGCTTTTGCTCCCAAATAAACCTGTTGAACTTTAACCTGGTGTTGTGAGACTTCTTACAGTGTTTACCCTAGTCCAACGCCGGCATCTCCACATCGTATATTCAATAACCCAACCCCCACTGCTCGCTGGTCCGTGGGGGGGAGGGAGGGGGGAGGAGAGGAGAGGAGAGGGGAGGGGAGGGAGAGGGGAGGGGTGGGGGGGGAGAGAGAGTTCCACAGACTGCCAAAGCAGTGAGGGGAGAAATTCCTCCATTGACTCAAGAACAGCTTCTTCCCTGCTGCCATCAGACTTTTGAATGGACTTACTTTGCATTAAGTTGATCTTTCTCTACACCCTAGCTATGACTGTAACACAACATTCTGCACCCTCTCCTTTCCTTCACTATGAACAGTATGCTATGTCTACAGTGCAAGAAACAATACTTTTCACTGTATACTAATAGATGTGACAATAATAAATCAAATCAAATCATCTCCATCTGAAAGGGAAATCTCTTATCTAGATTTCCCCCATGAGGAGAAACATCCTTTCAACATATCTTTCCCAACCCCCTCAGAATCTTAAAATAAAAACAGAAAATGCTGGTCTGGCAGCATCTCTAAAGAGAGGAACAGAGTTAACCTTTCAACTCCATAGGACCCTGATACAGAACCCCCTCAGAATCATTTTGGTTTCAACAAGACCACCTCTCGTTCTTCAGGCGGCACAGTGGTTAGCACTGCCTCACAGCGCCAGGGACCCAGGTTTGATTCCAGCCTCGGGTCACTGTCTGTGTGGAGGCTGCACGTTCTCCCCGTGTCTGCGTGGGTTTCCTCCGGGTGCTCCGGTTTCCTCCCACACTCCAAAGATGTGCGGGTTGGGTGGATTGGCCACGCTAAATTGACTCCAATGTCGGGGATTAGCAGGGTAAATATGTGGGGTTATGGGAATAGAGCCTGGGTGGGGTTGTTGTCAGTACAAGCTCTATAGGCTGAATGGCCTCCTTCTGCACTGTACAGATTCTATGATTCTCAGCTCCAATGACGATAGGCTAATTCTTCCTTCAAGAATGCCGGTTTAACCTGGTGGTTATTACCTATTGCCAGCGTACATTCTGATGGCAGTGCTGTTTTAAAGTCTACCTAAATCTTCCACTTTTCCACCTCCTGGGTCTCTTGAAATCAAGGCAAAAATGACTCTTCCCTGGTTAGACGTGAACTGCTTCTGTCAACTCACCCCACTGGTGACCAAGGCTTGGGTTTGAGTCCCACTCTTGGGCTTGAGCTCCGAGCCTGAGCTGGTGCAACCCTACAGAACAAAGAACAATACAGCACAGGAACCAGCCCTTCGGCCCATCAAGCCTGTGCCGATTCCTAATCCTTGTTTAGACCCACTAGTTATTGCCCAGTTCCTCATAACCCCATGCACTTACTCTAGCTAGTCCCCCTGACACTAAGGGACAATTTAGCATGGCCAATCCATCTAACCGGCACATCTTTGGACTGTTCAAGTCTTCCATGCTGGGAAAAAGCATCTGACTATCCACCCTGTCTATGCCTCTCATCATTTTGTAGGCCTCTATCAGGTCTCCCCTCAGCCTCCATCTTTCCAGTGAAAACAATCCCAGTTTATCCAACCTCCCCTGATACATAAAACCCTCCAGACCAGGCAACATCCTGGTCAACCTTCTCCGCACCCTCTCCAAAGCATCCACGTCCTTCTGGTAGTGTGGCGAGCAGAACTGCATGAAATACTCCAAATGCGGCCTAACTAAAGTTTTATACAGCTGTGAAATAACTTGCCAACTTTTATACTCGATGCCCCGGCTGATGAAGGCAAGCCGTATGCCGCCTTGGGGAAAAGCTTGGTCCTGTCTTAACCTGTCGAGCTGGACACTGAAGATGTTTGGAGGAACAATAGGACTCAGTTGGAATTCCGACCAGCATTCCTCCCTCAAGAATGCCAACAGATTAACTGGGCCTCCATTTTATCTGTGACCAAATAGACTTGTTGTGTTTGTCTGCATAACTCCAAAAAGTAAAATGTGCAGAGTGAGAGACTCCTTCAGAAATTCCAGACTTTTGAGGCATTTGTATGAAGGGCTTTCTTTAGATCCAAGGAATAGACAAATAAGGAAGCACTGGTCACACAACAGAGTAGAAAAAACAAGAGCTGCATCAGCTTGCCTGCCTTGCCCAGACCTGTTGTCACATTTCTCTTGTCTGGAATGCGTTTGCTCCAGCGAGACTCTTGTAATTTTAAATGTCGTTGATCTATAATTTTGAATAGTAATTATATGGGCTACGTTAACCAGTTTTTAATGTGTATTTTTGATCATAGTGCAGTAAGACCTGGAATACTTTATGTTCTTGGTCTGGGCTCCAAACCCTCTACATGCTGACTGGCGTTCTGTGTTTTTTCCGCAAGACACAATGGCATCTTATTTTCAATGATGGTTAACGTTGAGATCAGATCCTTATTCAGCGCTTGCATCAGCCTGGTTCACATTGTCTGAAGGCAGCTCACCACCACCACCTCAAAGGGCAACTCGGGATTGGCAATACGTGCTGGCCTAACCAGCGAAGCCCACTGTTCCACGAATGGGTGGCACGGTGGCACCGGGGTTAGCATTGCTGCCTCTCAGTGCCAGGGACCCGGATTCGATCCCCGGCTTGGGTCACAGTCTGACTGGAGTTTGCACGTTCTCCCTGTGTCTGCGTGGGTTTCCTCCAGTTTCTTCCCACAGTCCAAAGATGTGCAGGTTAGGTGGATTGGCCATGCTAAATTGACCCTAGTGTCAGGGGGATTAGTAGGGTAAATGTTTGGGGTTACGGGAATAGGCCCTGGGTGGGATTGTGGTCGGTGCAGACTCGATGGGCCGAATGGCCTCCTTCTGAGCATTGTCGGGCAATACAGCAGGATATAAATAGGCTGGAAAATTGGGCGGAGAGGTGGCAGATGGAGTTTAATCCAGATAAATGCGAAGTGATGCATTTTGGAAGAAATAATGTAGGGAGGAGTTATACAATAAATGGCAGAGTCATCAGGAGTATAGAAACACAGAGGGACCTAGGTGTGCAAGTCCACAAATCCTTGAAGGTGGCAACACAGGTGGAGAAGGTGGTGAAGAAGGCATATGGTATGCTTGCCTTTATAGGACGGGGTATAGAGTATAAAAGCTGGAGTCTGATGATGCAGCTGTATAGAACGCTAGTTAGGCCACATTTGGAGTACTGCGTCCAGTTCTGGTCGCCGCACTACCAGAAGGACGTGGAGGCATTAGAGAGAGTGCAGAGAAGGTTTACCAGGATGTTGCCTGGTATGGAGGGTCTTAGCTATGAGGAGAGATTGGGTAGACTGGGGTTGTTCTCCTTGGAAAGACGGAGAATGAGGGGAGATCTAATAGAGGTGTACAAGATTATGAGGGGTATAGATAGGGTGAACAGTGGGAAGCTTTTTCCTAGGTCGGAGGTGACGATCACGAGGGGTCACGGGCTCAAGCTGAGAGGGGCGAAGTATAACTCCGATATCAGAGGGACGTTTTTTACACAGAGGGTGGTGGGGGCCTGGAATGCGCTGCCAAGTAGGGTGGTGGAGGCAGGCACGCTGACATCGTTTAAGACTTACCTGGATAGTCACATGAGCAGCCTGGGAATGGAGGGATACAAACGATTGGTCTAGTTGGACCAAGGAGCGGCACAGGCTTGGAGGGCCGAAGGGCCTGTTTCCTGTGCTGTACTGTTCTTAGTTCTTTGTCTTTTGTTCTGTACTGTAGGCATTCTACGAATCATACCTTAAGAGGGCAAAATCTCTTAATTGTAGGATGATTTTTACTCTTCAAGTGGGCAGTATCTGAACATTTTCCCGCTCCTATTATTATTGTGTTACGAGTGTCCTGGTCAGTGTCGTATCCACTGATTGAAAGCTGAACTGAAAAACATTTAGTGTCCCGAGCAGTAGCCCCTAGCTATCAAATGTTGAAATACTCACCAGATAGGGCGGCACAGTGGTTAGCGCTGCTGCCTCACAGCGCCAGGGACACGGGTTCAATTCCCAGATTGGGTCACTGTGCGGAGTTTGCACGTTCTCCCCGTGTCTGCGTGAGTTTCCTCCAGTTTCCTCCCACAGTCCGAAAGGCTGGTAGGAATGTGGTTACAATCAGAGCAGCCATGAACTTAGTGAATGGCGGAGCAGGCTCGAGGGGCCAAGTGGCCTCCTCCTGCTCCTAATTCATATAAGCCTTTGACCATCTGCCCTCCAATCTCCTTACAGATAAGGCTCAGTGTCATCTGCTTGACATGGGAGGTTTTACTGTGTTAAAGGTGCTATATAAATGCAAGTTGTTCCATCAGCTACGCTCGAACACCACCAAAGTCTTAAGTTTGCACAAGAATCTAAAGGATTTGATTTGATTTATTATTGTTACATGTATTAGTATACAGTGAAAAGTATTGTTTCTTGCGCGCTATACAGACAAAGCATACCGTTCATAGAGAAGGAAAGGAGAGAGTGCAGAATGTAGTGTTACAGTCATAGCTAGAGTGTAGAGAAAGATCAAAATGCAAGGTAAGTCCATTCAAAAGTCTGACGGCAGCAGGGAAGAAGCTGTTCTTGAGTTGTTTGGCACGTGACCTCAGATTTTTGTATCTTTTTCCCGACGGAAGCAGGTGGAAGAGAGAATGTCCGGGGTGCGTGGGATCCTTAATTATGCTGGCTGCTTTTCCAAGGCAGCGGGAAGTGTAGACAGAGTCAATGGATGGGAGGCTGGTTTGCGTGATGGACTGGACTTCGTTCACGACCCTTTGTAGTTTCTTGCGGTCTTGGGCAGAGCAGGAGCCCAGACCAAGCTGTGATACAACCAGAAAGAATGCTTTCTGTGGTGCATCTGTAAAAGTTGGTGTGAATCGTAGCAGACATGCCAAATTTCCTTAGTCTTCTGAGAAAGTAGAGGCGTTGGTGGGCTTTCTTAACTATAGTGTCGGCATGGGGGGACCAGGAGAGGTTGTTGGTGATCTGGACACCTGGAAACCTGAAGCTCTCGACCATTTACACTTCGTCCCCATTGATGTAGACAGGGGCCTGTTCTCCACTGCGCTTCCTGAAGTTGATGACAATCTCCTTTGTTCAGTTAACATTGAGGAGGGACAGAGAGGTTTAAAGAGGGAAGTCTGGAGGCATGGCTGCCAATGATGGATTGATTTAGGAAAAAAAACAGGGGTGCGCAAAAGTCTAGAATTGGAGAAGTATAGAGATCTCCAAGCACTGTAAGGAGACAGAGATAAACCAGTGAAGGTTTGAAAGAACGAGAATTTTAAAGTTGCAGCGTTGCCAGGGTCCTGTGGTGGTCAGTGACACCCATATGGAGCGTGCTGAAGGGAGAATTTATGTTTGGAAATGACTCTTCCCTCCACAGTGAGAGCATCGTGATAGCAAATCCTCCGACAGCTAATTTCAGACTGACAGCAATGAGGTGAACATTGGTGGTGTTTGGCCGAGGGAGGAATGTTGGCCGGGGTCAGTGGGAACAGTCCCTGCCCTTGGAAAAGTGTCCTGGGTTCCCTTAAATCCAACTGGAGCAGGCGGAAAGGAATCCTGGTTTCCCTGCTGTCCAGACGGCATCACTCCACCCAAGAGGAGTCACTCAGTGCAGAAGGAGGCCATTCGGCCCACCGAGTCTGCACCAACCACAGTCCCACCCAGGCCCTATTCCCGTAACCCCACAAATTTACCCTGCTAATCCCCCTGACACTGGGGTCAATTTAGCATGGCCAATCCACCGCACATCTTTGGACCGTAGGAGGAAACCGGAGCATCCATTGGAAACCCACGACGACACGGGGAGAATGTGCAAACTCCACACAGACAGTGACCCGAGGCCGGAATTGAACCCGGGTCTCTGGCGCTGTGAGGCAGCAGTGCTAACCACCGTGCCACCCATTCGTGGGACATGGGTGTCGCTGGCGATGCCAGCATTTATTGCCCACCCGAGGCAAACTCGTTGGGGTCTTTTAAGAGACTTCTGGATGAGTACATGGGATTTAATGGGATTGAGGGCTATAGATAGGCCTAGAGGTAGGGATATGATCAGCGCAACTTGTGGGCCGAAGGGCCTGTTTGTGCTGTGGCTTTCTATGTTCTATGTTCTATCCCTAGTTGCCCCTTGAGAAGGTGGGGGTGAGCTGCCTTCTTGAATCGCTGCAGTCCTTGTTCTGTGGGTTGACCCACAATGCTGTTAGGGAGGGAATTCCAGGATTTTGACCCAGTGACTATGAAGGAACGCTTGTTTCCAGTAATGGCAATGGAGTAGAGAAGGGGCTTAGTAAACCTGAACAGCTATATGAGGACAGTCAGGGAAGACATACTCCAGGTCCAACTGACAGATGCTGTGCTCACAATGAACTGCCAAAGGCTGACATTAGCAAAATCTGCGAACGAATTCTCTGAACCAGTCTCTGAAAACACCCAAGATTTCCAGTCTGGTTTTGTTTGGAACCTTGTGTGTGTTTTCCTGTTCCAGCATTCTCATCGTCAAACTCCCCCACCACCACTTTCAAAGCCAGGTGGAAAACCAGGAGGACATTTCATTAAAAAAAAAATGTTTTGTGGTTTTGGATTTCTTCAAATCCTTTCGAACATAATTTCCTTTTTTTAAAAAGCGGCAATGAGGAGAAAGTGCTGATTGGGGGAAAGAGTTGGAGGCAAGCATTTAACGAAGCTTCCAGGAATGTGTCCATCCAGAGGTCGGATTATATTCGGCTGGAGTTGTGAGAGGGGATCTCAGAGACACTTATAAAATTCTAACAGGGTTAGACAGGGTAGATTCAGAAAGAATGTTCCCTGTAATAACTCCCTTCACCAAAATCCCTTTATTTACAATTCTCACACAGTGCACAGAGTGCTATCAGTCAGCAGTCTCCCTTCGGGAGCACCAGAGGAACTGACACTCCCCGTTAAATCCAAGGAAAAGACTCCCTCATTGGCCCATCAATTGGATCCTTAATCAGGGACTCATACTCCAATAGGCCAACTTCAATGGCCTGATTGAAGTCATTACATTCCCAATGGTGGGGGAGTCCAGAACTAAGGGTCATAGTTTGAGGATAAGGGGTAAACCTTCTAAGACTGAGGTGAGGAGAAATTTCTTCCCCCAAGAGTAGTGGTGGGTGGCACAGTGGTTAGCACTGCGGCCTCACAGCGCCAGGAACCAGGGTTCGATTCCCGGCTCCCCGGCGCTGTGAGGCAGCAGTGCTTTGACAAAGGGTCGTCTGGACTCGAAACGTCAGCTCCTTTCTATCCTTACAGATGCTGTCAGACCTGTTGAGATTTTCCAGCATTTTCTCTTTTGGTTTCAATTCCCGGCTTGGGTCACTGTCTATGCGGAGTCTGCATGTTCTCCCCGTGGGTTTCCTCCGGTTACCTCCCACAGTCCAAAAGACGTGCTGGTTAGGTGAATTGGCCATGCTAAATTCTCCCTCAGTGTACCCGAACAGGCGCTGGCGTGTGACAACGAGGGGATTTTCACAGTGACTTCATTGCAGTGTGAATGTAAGCCTACTTGTGACTAATAAATAGACTTTAAACTTCAAAAAAAAAACACAAAGTAGTTAGGCCAAAACGCTGTGTGATTTGACGAAGAAATTAGATATCGCTCTTGGAGCTAAAGGGATCAAGGAATGTTGGGGGGAAGGGGAGAATCAGGATATTGAATTTGATGATCAGCCATGATCAAAATGAATGGCGGAGCAGGCTCGAAGGGCCGAATGGCCTCATCCTGCTTCTAGTTTCTGAGTTCATAGAATGCCTACAGTGTAGAAAGAGGCCAATCGGCCCATCCAGGCATGCTATCCCCTTAACCCCACGTATTTACCCTGCTAGTCCCCCTGACATCAAGGGGCAATTTAGCATGGCCAAACAACCTAACCCGCACGTCTTTGGAGTGTGGGAGGAAACCGGAGCACCCGGAGGAAACCCACGCAGACACGGGGAGAACGTGCAGACTCCACACAGACAGTCACCCAAATCGGGAATTGAACCCATGTCCCTGGCGCTGTGAGGCAGCAGTGCTAACCACTGTGCCCGTCTAACCTATATTGGTTAAATTTCAGCATTGAGATTGATGGGGAAACTATGCATGCTCAAGCCCGGAACTGAGCTCCTGGAGCGGGTGAGGCTGGAGAACTGCCCTATAAATGCCATTCGTACCCCTTTTAAAAGTCTTCAGTGAGTTCTGGTGATAGATGCATTGTTTTTCTGGGCAAAAACTGTTGCCTCTCCGTCTTTTCCCGCTGGTCTCACAGTGTCAGCATTTTCCTCCTCGTCCCGACGTTTGTTTTTCCTGTAGGGGGTTGGTTGGGGCTTGTACATAGAAGGTGTTTTTGTTTCATTCTGTAGAGATTTGACGTTAGTGCATTTTTGTTTAAGTGGCTGTGACACGTCCCGAAGCCATCGCCCACGGTGCGAATGGTAACCTGAGTCATGCTGCACCCGCAAACCTGTTCCTCCTGTTTCGGCACCGACTCCAGTTTCGGGGGCTGAGCCAGGCCTGGCCTAAATCCCACCACAGCTGCTGATCCAAGGCTGGTTATGTAACCACGGCACCTTGCCAGCTGCAGTTCACCGCTGGGGCTTCAGCTGCACTTTAATTCACCGCTGGTTAGTGAGTTAAAGTTAAAGATTATTTATTAGTGTCACAAGTAGGCTTACGTTAACACTGCAATGAAGTTACTGTGAAAATTCCCTAGCTGCCACACCCCTGTTCGGGTTACACTGAGGGAGAATTTAGCACGGCCAATGCACCCTAACCAGCGCGTCTTTCAGACTGTGGGAGGAAACCGGAGCACCCGGAGGAAACCCACGCAGATACGGGGAAAATGTGTGAACTCCGTACAGACAGTGACCCGAGCCGGGAATCGAACCCGGGTCAATGACGCTGTGAGGCAGCAGTGCTAACCACTGTGCCACCATGTTGGTTGCCAGCCATTTCTCAGTGGAGCACCTTCACCTGGCAGGCAGAAGGTCAGGGGTTCATGGCCCACTCCAGACACTTTGAGCGTAAATTCTATTCCGGAGTGCTGCACTGTTGGAGGTGCCATCTTTTGAATGAGATGTTAGACCAAGGCCTGTCAGGTGCATGTAAATGATCCCACTGCACTATTTTGAATAAGAGAAGGAAATTCTCTCCCCGTTCTATTGACCAATATTTAGCAGCACTAAAAACAGATCCTGCCCCTCATCACAGAGAGCTTGCCGTATGCAAATTGGGTCGCACATTTCCGGCATCTCAACAGTTACCATTTTTCAAAAAAGTATTCTATTGGATGTAAATTGCGTTGGGACTGTGAAAGGTGCTGAATGAATGCAGTTTATATTGCAGCATGGTGGCTTTGTTCATGACCATTTGTAGTTTCTTGCGGTCTTGGGCAGAGCAGGAGCCATACCAAACTGTGATACAACCAGAAAGGATGCTTTCTATGGTGCATCTGTAAAAGTTGGTGAGAGTCGTAGCTAACATGCCAAATTTCCTTCGTCTCCTGAGAAAGTAGAGGCGTTGGTGGGCTTTCTTAACTATAGTATCGGCATGGGGGGACCAAGACAGGTTGTTGGTGGTCTGAACACCTAAAAACCTGAAGCTCTCGACCCTTTGTACTTCGTTCCCGTTGATGTAGACAGGGGCATGTACGTGACCTCAGACTTTTGCATCTTTTTCCCAATGGAAGAAGGTGGAAGAGAGAATGTCTGGGCTGTGTTCACGACCCTTTTTAATTTCTCATGATCTTGGACAGAGCAGGAGCTGTGATACAACCAGAAAGAACGCTTTTGACGATTCGCTGGCAAGAATCGTAGCGGACATGCCAAATTTCCTTAGCCTCCTGAGAAAGTAGAGGCGTTGGTGGGCTTTAGAACCATAGAAAATTATAGCTCAGAAACAGGCCTTTTGGCCCTTCTTGTCTGTGCCGAACCATTTTTTGCCTAGTCCCACTGACCTGCACTTGGACCATATCCCTCCACACCCCTCTCATCCATGAACCCGTCCAAGTTTTTCTTGAATGTTAAAAGTGACCCATTTAGACAAGTGAAGCATTTACCACTTTATCCGGCAGCTCATTCCACACTCCCACCACTCTCTGCGTGAAGAAGCCCCCCCTAATATTCCCTTTAAACTTTTCTCCTTTCACCCTTAACCCATGCCCTCTGGTTTTTTTCTCCCCTAGCCTCAGCGGAAAAAGCCTGCTTGCATTCACTCTATCTATACCCATCAAAATCTTATACACCTCTATCAAATCTCCCCTCAATCTACTACGCTTCAGGGAATAAAGTCCCAACCTATTCAATCTCTCTCTGTAACTCAGCTTCTCAAGTCCCGGCAACATCCTTGTGAACCTTCTCTGCACTCTTTCAACCTTATTTACATCCTTCCTGTAACTAGGTGACCAAAACTGTACAAAATACTCCAAATTCGGCCTCACCAATGCCTTATATAACCTTACCATAACACTCCAACTTTTATACTCGATACTCCGATTTATAAAGGCCAATGTACCAAAGGCACTCTTTACGACCCTATCCACCTGAAACGTCACTTTTAGGGAATTCTGCACCTGTATTCCCAGATCCCTCTGTTCAACTGCACTCTTCAGAGTCCTACCATTTACCCTGTACGTTCTACTTTGGTTTGTCCTTCCAATGTGCAATATCTCACACTCGTCTGCGTTAAATTCCATTTGCCATTTTTCAGCCCATTTTTCTAGTTAGTCCAAATCCCTCTGCAAGCTTTGAAAACCTTCCTCACTGTCCACTACACCTCCAATCTTTGTATCATCAGCAAACTTGCTGATCCAATTTACCACATTATCATCCAGATCATTGATATAGATGACAAACAACAATGGACCCAACACCGATCCCTGCGGCACACCACTAGTCACAGGCCTCCACTCAGAGAAGCAATTCTCCACAACCACTCTCTGGCTTCTTCCATTGAGCCAGTGTCTAATCCAATTTACTACCTCCCCATGTATACCTAGCGATTGAACCTTCCTAACTAACCTCCCATGAGGGACCTTGTCAAAGGCCTTGCTGAAATCCAGGTAGACAACATCCACCGCCTTCCCTTCATCCACTTTCCTGGTAACCTCCTCGAAAAACTCTAATAGATTGGTCAAACATGACCTACCACGCACAAAGCCATGTTGACTCTCCCTAATAAGTCCCTGTCTATCCAAATATTTGTAGATCCTATCCCTTATCACACTTTCCAATAACTTGCCCACCACCGACGTCAAACTTACTGGCCTATAATTTCCCGGATTTCTTTTGGAACCTTTTTTAAACAACGGAACAACATGAGCCACCCTCCAATCATCCGGCACCTCTCCCGTGAATACTGACATTTTAAATATGTCTGCCAGGGCCTCTGCAAGTTCAACACTAGCTTCCATCAAGGTCCGTGGGAATACCCTGTCCGGTCCTGGGGATTTATCCACTCTGATTTGCCTCAAGACAGCGAGCACCTCCTCCCCTTTAATCTTTCTTAACTATAGTGTCAGCATGGGGGAGACCAAGATAGGTTGGTGGTAATCTGGACATCTAATCAATATTCACCAATGTAAAACTATATATACTTTTATTAAAAGATGTTGGCCCAAAAAAAAATTCATAATTTAGGAAGAAGGCTAAAATTTAACAAGAACTTTGGACACATTGGAAATTTTTCAAGCTTTTGCCTCTCCCTCATTTTCTTCCCAGTTGAGTAGTGTTTGACAGCTGCTGCACTGATTCAGTTGGTGTGCGGCGAACCCGAGACTTGTGGTTTCGGAACCCAGTCGGGGTCATGTGATGTCTCCTCGTCATCATTTCTCATCCGTTTCCATTCCTGTGCAGCGTTGGCAGATGCGCGTCTGCAGATTGGGGAAGTGTGAAGCTTGCCCGGGGGGGCTGAGTGCTGTTTTGGGAACATCACCGCAACAGTCCCACACTCAGCATTATAGAATGTGTGGAGCTTCCAGCGCGCCAGCCATCCATTCAGGTTGGTGTGTGTCCCCATACCAACCTCCAACCCCCGCCCCACCCTTTTCAATGTGTGATGAATCATAGAAGCCCTACAGTGCAGAAGGAGGCCATTTGGTCCATCGAGTATGCACCAACTCTCCAACTGAGCATTCCACCCGGGCCCTATCCCAATAACTCCATGCATCTAACATGGCTAATTGCACCCCCCCTAACCTGCACATCTTTAGACACTCGGGAGCAATTTAGCATGGCCAATCCACCTAACCTGCACATCTTTGGGCACTAAGGGGCAATTTATCATGGCCAATCCACCTAACCTGCACATCTTTGGACACCAACGGGCAATTTATCATGGCCAATCCACCTAACCTGCACATCTTTGGACACCAACGGGCAATTTATCATGGCCAATCCACCTAACCTGCACATCTTTGGACACCAACGGGCAATTTATCATGGCCAATCCACCTAACCTGCACATCTTTGGACACCAACGGGCAATTTTGCATGGTCAATCCACCTAACCTGCACATCTTTGGACTGTGGGAGGAAACCGGAGCACCCGGAGGAAACCCACGCAGACATGGGGAGAACATGCAGACTCCACACAGTCACCCAAGCCAGGAATTGAACCCAGGTCCCTGGCATGTGAGGCAGCAGTGCTAACCACGCACCCCAGACATTCTCTCCCCCACTTCTTCCGTCGGGAAAAAGATACAAAAGTCTGAGGTCACGTACCAACTGACTCGAGAACAGCTTCTTCCCTGCTGCCGTCAGACTTTTGAATGGACCTACCTTGCATTAAGTTAATCTTTCTCTACACCCTAGCTATGACTGTAACACTACATTCTGCACCCTCTCCTTCTTTATGAATGGCATGCCTCGTATAGCACGCACAATACTTCTCACTGTGTATGCTAATGCATGTGATAGTAAATCAAATTTAAGAAGGTACAAGTGATTGCCACCTTGAATCACAGCCGTCCACGTGGCTTCACTGAAATGACACCAAGGAGGCTTAAGTGGGGGCGGTGACTCCCTGTGAGGGTGGGGGGGGGGGGGGGTGACTTCGCGTTTTGGGAGGGGTGGCACATGGGAGTAAGTGTGCGAGAGAAGGAAGAAAATTCTCATCGAATTATTGTACCTCTGGCGAGCATAGAAATGGCTGTGGGGAGAAAGTATAAAGGGATAAGTTCCAGTTGAAGTGCTAGTCCCAGCAAAGGAAGAATGGGTTGAATGGCCTCTTGTTTAACTGCTGTGATCGGCATTTATCTATTTTGTTCAGTTGATAAGCGGTGGGCAGCACGGTGGCACAGTGCTTAGCGCTGCTGCCTCACCGCGCCAGGGACCCCGGTTTGTTTCCCGGCTTGGGTCACTGTCTCTGTGGAGTTTGCGCGTTCTCCCCGTGTCTGCGTGGGTTTCCTCCGGGTGCTCCAGTTTCCTCCCACAGTCCAAAGATGTGCTGGTAGGGTGGATTGGCCGTGCTAAAATTGCCCCTTAGTCAGGGGTATTATCTAGGGGAAATGCATGGGGTTATGGGGATAGGGCCTGGGTGGGATTGTGTTCGGTGCAGACTCGATGGGCCGAATGGCCTCCTTCTGCACTGTAGGATTCTATGAATTTTGCAGAAATCATTGACACACACCCTCTTCTACGTACAGTACCACTGTGCAAGTAAAATCTCTTGTATTGTTACTATTAAGTTTATCTAGGATCATAGAATCCCTACACTGCGGAAGGAGGCCATTTGGCCCATCGAGTCTGCACTGACCACAAACCCACCCAGGCCCTATCCTCATAACCCTACACATTTACCCTGCTAATCCCCCTGACACTAAGGGGCAATTTACCTAATGCACCTAACCCACACATCTTTGGACTGTGGGAGGAAATCCACGCAGACACGGGGAGAACGTGCAGACTCAGCACGGACAGTGACCCAAGCCAGGAATCGAACCCGGGTCCCTGGCACTGTGAGGCAGCAGTGCTAACCACTGTGTCACCCATGAAATGAATGGGTCACAACTTACCCAATGTGCAATGTGCTAAATGCTATCTCTGTGTCTGTCTGTCTATTTTTGCGTGTGTCTAGTCTGCGGGTGTGTGTGTGTGTCTGTCTGCGTGTGTGTGTGTGTCTAATCTGCGTGCGTGTGTGTGTATCT
This sequence comes from Mustelus asterias, assembly GCF_964213995.1. Taxonomy (NCBI): domain Eukaryota; kingdom Metazoa; phylum Chordata; class Chondrichthyes; order Carcharhiniformes; family Triakidae; genus Mustelus; species Mustelus asterias. The sequence continues at coordinate 12,284,605 of NC_135819.1, read as the reverse complement.
GGTCTGCGTGTGTGTCTGGTCTGCGTGTGTGTGTGTCTGGTCTGCGTGTGTGTGTGTGTCTGGTCTGCGTGTGTGTGTGTGTCTGGTCTGCGTGTGTGTGTGTGTCTGGTCTGCGTGTGTGTGTGTGTCTGGTCTGCGTGTGTGTGTGTGTCTGGTCTGCGTGTGTGTGTGTGTCTGGTCTGCGTGTGTGTGTGTGTCTGGTCTGCGTGTGTGTGTGTGTCTGGTCTGCGTGTGTGTGTGTGTCTGGTCTGCGTGTGTGTGTGTGTCTGGTCTGCGTGTGTGTGTGTGTCTGGTCTGCGTGTGTGTGTGTGTCTGGTCTGCGTGTGTGTGTGTGTCTGGTCTGCGTGTGTGTGTGTGTCTGGTCTGCGTGTGTGTGTGTGTCTGGTCTGCGTGTGTGTGTGTGTCTGGTCTGCGTGTGTGTGTGTGTGTCTGCCTGCGTGCGTGTGTGTGTCTGCCTGCGTGCGTGTGTGTGTCTGCCTGCGTGCGTGTGTGTGTCTGCCTGCGTGCGTGTGTGTGTCTGCCTGCGTGCGTGTGTGTGTCTGCCTGCGTGCGTGTGTGTGTCTGCCTGCGTGCGTGTGTGTGTCTGCCTGCGTGCGTGTGTGTGTCTGCCTGCGTGCGTGTGTGTGTCTGCCTGCGTGTGCGTGTGTGTGTCTGCCTGTGTGTGTCTGCCTGCGTGCGTGTGTGTGTCTGCCTGCGTGCGTGTGTGTGTCTGCCTGCGTGCGTGTGTGTGTCTGCCTGCGTGCGTGTGTGTGTCTGCCTGCGTGCGTGTGTGTGTCTGCCTGCGTGCGTGTGTGTGTCTGCCTGCGTGCGTGTGTGTGTCTGCCTGTGTGCGTGTGTGTGTCTGCCTGCGTGCGTGTGTGTGTCTGCCTGCGTGCGTGTGTGTGTCTGCCTGCGTGCGTGTGTGTGTCTGCCTGCGTGCGTGTGTGTGTCTGCCTGCGTGCGTGTGTGTGTCTGCCTGCGTGCGTGTGTGTGTCTGCCTGCGTGCGTGTGTGTGTCTGCCTGCGTGCGTGTGTGTGTCTGCCTGCGTGCGTGTGTGTGTCTGCCTGCGTGCGTGTGTGTGTCTGCCTGCGTGCGTGTGTGTGTCTGCCTGCGTGCGTGTGTGTGTCTGCCTGCGTGCGTGTGTGTGTCTGCCTGCGTGCGTGTGTGTGTCTGCCTGCGTGCGTGTGTGTGTCTGCCTGCGTGCGTGTGTGTGTCTGCCTGCGTGCGTGTGTGTGTCTGCCTGCGTGCGTGTGTGTGTCTGCCTGCGTGCGTGTGTGTGTCTGTCTGCGCGTGCGTGTCCTCAGTCACCAACAGCGACAGACCTTAAACCTCCGGTACAACACCTCAAATGTTGCAGAGCAACGTGCTGCCTCCAGATACCACCCAGCAGTGCAGGGATAGGCCTGTATTGTACTGCTGGATCTTTTCACCGTTCGAGTGGCCTGGCAGGCCTGCTTGGATCAGAGCCAGGAGCTGGGTCTCTCCCGGACGAGACTCTGTGTACCTCCAACCCCGTGCCATATTTCCGACACACATTACTGCTTAAGTATTGAAGCCACATTAAGGTGGAAAGCACTTTGGCACTGTTTCAGATTAAACACGCAAAGTAATGCCACTTTCCAAACTGTTTCCTGTTAATATTACCCAGTGTTTAAGATACATATAGTCTTCCTTTCGACAGCCAGTTACAGGCCAGCGGTGGAGCGCAGTGTTATCTTTGGAACCAGGCCTGTAATACGGGCCAGTTTGAATTGCCACGTGATTGTGCAGCAAGAGCTGAACTTTCTCCCTTCATTTCCTCCAAGTCTCCCTCGCTCCAGTTTATTCTGTCGAGCTCGTCTCAGTTCCACGCACTGGAACTGAGCTTAGGCCTCTGGTCTTGCTAGTCGAGCAGGAATGTCCAGTCAGCCCAGGCTTCTGTAAGAATCATAGAATCCCATTTGGCCCATTGAGACCGCGCCAACAGCAATCCCACGTAACCCCATGTATTTAACCTGCTAATCCCCCGACACGGAGGGAGGCTGGAGACAGTACACACCCCTTTAACCTGTGCTTAACCCTCTCTCCATTCACATTGTCTGCACTTTTAAGACTTGATTACCTGTAAAGACTCGCATTCCAACCATTAGCTTGTAAATTGAGTTTGTATCTGTGCTTTCCACCTTAATGTGGCTTCAGTACTTAAGCAGTAACGTGTGTCGGAAATATGGCACGGGGTTGGAGGTACACAGAGCCTAGTCCGGGAGAGACCCTGTTTGTGAACACAACTCCTCACTCACCTGAAGAAGGAGTGAGACTCCGAAAGCTCGTGCTACCAAATAAACATGTTGGACTTTAACCTGGTGTTGTGAGACTTCTTACTGTGCCCACCCCAGTCCAACGCCGGCACCTCCACATCACGGAGGGAGCATCCAGCCTGGCTAGTGTACTTAACCCGCACATCTTTGGACTGTGGGAGGAAACCGGAGCAATTCATTGCGAACAACAACAGTTTACATTTAACCTAGAGAAACATCCCAAAGTTCTTTCCAGGAACACTGCCAAACAAAATGTGACGCCAAGCCACCCAAGATAGCAAAAAGTTTGGTCAGAGGTAGGTTTGAAGAAGCACCGTACAGAAAGACGGGAGAGGTTTAAGGAATTAGAGTCCAACTTCCAGGGCTTGGGGTCTACGCATGGCCGCCAATGGTGGTATAAAGGAAATTGGGGCGTTGATTTGGATGGCTGGGTTCTCAGTTGCTGGAGGACTGGAGGGAAGGTTATTGAAGGCAGGATGAGGCCTTGAAGGGATGTGAACACAAGGGTTTTATATTTGAAGCAGTGTTCATCGAATAGAATCCCTACAGTGCAGAAGGAGACCATTCGGCCCATCGAGTCTACACCGACAATACCTATAACCGAAAACAATTCCATCCTTATCCCCGTAACCCCACCCATTTATCCCTCGAACCTACACATCCCAGGTTACTAAGGGCAACTTAGCATGGCCAATCCACCTAGCCTGCACATCTTTGGACTGTGGGAGGAAACTGGAGCCCCCAGAAGAAACCCACGCAGACACAGGGAGAATGTGCAAACTCTACACAGACAGTGACCTGTCCCTGGAGCTGTGAGGCAGCAGTGCTAACCACTGTGCCGCCAGGGACTAGGCTTGAACCAATGTGGATTGATGGGCACAGGAGTGATGGGTGAATCGGGCCTATTTGACCGTTAAGCTCAGCAGCGCTGCGACCAGTTATCCAACACCCATGCTCGAGCAATTTCTGTTTGATAGTGTCACCACGAGCAGGACTTTCAGCTAACGTTTCTCCTGCCTACGTCTTGTCGGGAAGCTGAGGCCAGAGGAGTTATTCCTTGTGTCCCCTCAGCAAATGTCCACCGCCTCGACATAGACCAGGGATGACATCTGAGATCTTGCTCGCTCTGTGGGTTAGTATTGTTGTGAGTCAGTGCATTTGCCCAAAAAATTCTCTTAATGTTGACATTGAGAGGGCAGAGGGTTTTGGGGAGGATTAGAAGTTTCCAGTTGATTAGATTTTTCTGTCAAGTCTTTTGTGTCAGAATCACAAAGCACTGAGGGAAATCCAATGGAAATAACCTGAGTTGACCTTTGTCATATTTCTGGAGATGATAAAATCCCAGGAATCATTTTGTGTGACAAGGATGATGATGTTGAAGAATATGGGACTTATTGAGGTGAGACGCTTCCTCATTCTTCACCCCCCGCCCAATCCCCCATCATTGGACTACCCTAGGAATGTTCTGGAAACTGTCTTTTCCCACCCCTGCTATGGTGAACGGGCAGGAAAGTGGAGTTGAGGCTGAGATGAGATCATATCAAATAGAGGAACAGGCTCGAGGGGCTAAATTGCCTCCTCCTGTTCCTAGTTTTTATCATTCTGATGTGGTTTATTTTGTTATATCACTGCAAACCATAGAATCCCTATGGGCTGCACGGTGACACAGTGGTTAGCACTGCTGCCTCACAGCTCCTGGGTTCGACTACTGGCTTGGGTCACTGTGTGTGTGGAGTCTGCATGTTCTCTCCGTGTCTGCATGGGTTTCCTCCGGGTGCTCCGGTTTCCTCCCACAGTCCAAAGATGTGCAGGTTAGGTGGATTGGCCATGCTAAATTGCCCCTTGGTGTCCAAAGATGTGCAGGTTAGGTGGATTGGCCATGCTAAATTGCCCCTTGGTGTCCAAAGATGTGCAGGTTAGGTGGATTGGCCATGCTAAATTGCCCCTTAGTGTCCCGGGATGTGTAGGTTAGAGGGGTTAGCGGGGTAAATGTGTGGGGTGACGGGGATAGGGCCAGAGGTGGGCTTGTTGTCAGTGCAGACTTGATGGGCTGAATGGCCTCCTTCTGCACTGTATTCATAGAATCATAGAAACCCTACAGTGCAGAAGGAGGCCATTCGGACCATCCAGTCTGCACCGACCACAATCCCACCCAGGTCCTATTCCCATAACTCCACATGTTTACCCTGCTAATTCCCTGACACTGGGGTCAATTTAGCATGGGCAATCAACCTAAATGAGCCAGTGAGAGATGAGGTTGGCTTAATCCCTGGTCCGCAGTGTTGTGGGATGGTGTCCCAGTGCCCCTTCAGGCTTGAGTATGGGTAGCACAGTGGTTATGCCATCAGTCTAAGTAGGCCAGACTCCTGGCCTACTGATCCATGTGTGATTTCAAACCCAATCATGGCAGTTTGGGGAATTTAAATTCAGTTAATTAAAAATAAGTCTGAAAGAAGCAACTAGAATTGAACCCATCTGGTCCTTTAGGGAAGGAAATCTGCCGTCCTTACCTGGTCTGGCCTACGCGTGACTCCAGAGCCACAGCAATGTGGTTAACCATTAAATGCGGAATTGGCCACAACAGGAAAACATGTTCCCAATAGGCCACCACTTCTCCCAACTCGCTGTGGAATTGGGAGATTCAAAGGTACCTGTGAAATTCCCAAACCCACCCACCCGCCCCATCTTCACAGCACCCCCTCCCCCGACACACACACACACCCACACCGCCCCAACTCACACCTCTCTATACGAAAGCTCCTCTCGGTTCCTTGCTTTCATTCTCCTCTCTGCAGCGATTACATTTTGAAACAAAATCTTTTCTCGAGTCTCCGAGTGGTCAGAGTGAGCCCTCAACCCATCTCCTTGCCCGCTCCAAAAACCAACCCAAACTGAATCCAATTCGGGGTTCCCACAAGGGTTTATTTATTAGAAGCTGCGTACTGCAGTATGGTTCTTTCCCACCCGGATTGGCATCACTTGGGATGTTTGATACCTAAGTGGTGATGAAATGGAGTGCAGAAGGATGAGGGGAGTGGATCTCATTGAAACTTGGCAAATTATGTTGCAGTTATATAAGACGTTGGTTAGGTCACATTTGGAACTTGTGTCCCATTCTGGTCATCACACTACAGAAGGATGTGGAGGTTTTGGAGGGAGTACAGAAAAGGTTTACCAAGATGTTGCCGGGTATGGAGGGTATTAGCTATGAGGAGAGATTGAATAAACTGGAATTGTTCTCACTGGAAAGACAAAGACTGAGGGGCGACCTGATAGAAGTTTATAACATTATGAGGGGTATAGATGGGGTGAACAGTTGGAAGCTTTTTCCCAGGGCAGAAATGACAATTGCAAGGGGGCACAAGTTCAAGATAAGGGGGGAAAGGTTCAGTGGAGATGTGCGGGGGAAGTTTTTTTACACAGAGAGTGGTGGGGGCCTGGAATGCACTGCCGAGTGAGGTGGTTGAGGCAGATACATTAGCCACATTTAAGACTTATCTGGATAGACATATAAGTTAAAGTTTATTTATTCGTCACAAATATGGCTTATATTAACACTGCAATGAAGTTACTGTGAAATTCCCCTAGTTGCCAAACTCTGGCGCCTATTCGGGTCAATGCACCCTAACCAGCACGTCTTTCAGACTGTGGGAGGAAACCGGAGCACCCGGAGGAAACCCACGCAGACACGGGGGAGAATGTGCAAACTCCACACAGACAGTGACCCCAAGCCGGGAATCGAACCCGGGTCCCTGGCGCTGTGAGGCAGCAGTGCTAACCCCAGTGCCACCGTGCCGCCCCAGGAGACATACAGGATCCATGCTGACGAGCAGGCAGTAGACCTGATTTTGAGGCATGATTCTCCGCGTGATCTTAAGCTGTGGCGATTGCATTGAAGGATTCATTCAATCAGTAGTCAATGTGCATCCGGTGCTAATCAGCTGCTAGCAAGCAGCTTTTGCTTCCTGCTTCAGTCACAATCTTAACACTTTACCATGACTTAGCGACATTGCGTGCAGTGTGGGAACCAGTGTGTGAACTTTGCTGGAGATTGAATTGAAGCAGCTATTGGTAAAATTGATAGAATGCCAATCCTCAAATGCAAAGTTCTTGTTGATGGGGTGTGATGGATATCGGTTAGAGCATGAGCCAGTGGGCACTTTCTGCAGTGTGTGTAGTGTATATTTTCCACGGATATTATATCTGATTTCGATTTATTATTGTCACATGCATTTGTATACAGTGAAAAGTATTGTTTCTTGCGCACTATATAGACAAAGCATACCGTTCATAGAGAAGGAAAGGAGAGAGTGCAGAATGTAGTGTTACAGTCATAGCTAGAATGTAGAGAAAGATCAACTTAATGCGAGGTAGGTCCATTCAAAAGTTTGATGGCAGCAGGGAAGAAGCTGTTCTTGAGTCGGTTGGTACGTGACCTCAGACTTTTGTACCCTTTTCCCGACGGAAGAAGGTGGAAGAGAGAATGTCCGGGGTGTGTGGGGTCCTTAATTATGCTGGCTGCTTTTCCGAGGCAGCGGGAAGTGTAGACAGAGTCAATGGATGGGAGGCTGGTTTTGCGTGATGGATTGGGCTACATTCACTTCTGTAGTTCCTTGCGGTCTTGGGCAGAGCAGGAGCCCATACCAAGCTGTGATACAACCAGAAAGAATGCTTTCTATGGCGCATCTGTAAATGTTGCTGAGAGTCGTACTGTACGAGAGGTGTCAGCCTCAAGGTTTGTGCTTGAGTCTCTGGAATGGACTAGAAGCCACAGTTTCTGACTCGGAGACGGGATGTATTCTGCCTTTTGAATTAGTTCCATAAGATCCTGAAGGCCCTTCCGAGGGTGGATATGGAGGAAATGTTTCATATTTGGTCACTGTTTAAAAATACGGGGTCACCCATTTAAGAGGTGATTTTGTTTTTCCTCTCGAGGGTCATTGTCTCTGGAACTCTCTTGCTGAAAAGGTGGTAGAAGTAGAGTCTTTGAATATTTGTGAATCATAGAATCCCTATAGTACGGAAGGAGGCCATTTGGCCCATCGAGTCTGCACCAACCACAATCCCACCCAGGCCCTATCCCCGTAATCCCACACATTTACCCTGCTAATTCCCCTGACACGAGGGAGAATTTAGCATGGCCAATCAGCCTAACCCGCACATCTTTAGGAGGAAACTGGAGCACCCGGAGGAAACCCACAGCGGCATGGGGGGAATGTGCAAACTCCACACAGACAGTGACCCGAGGCCGGAATTGAACCCGGGTTCGTGGCACTGGGAGGCAGCAGTGCTAACCACTGTGCCGCCCATATCAGCAGTTGTCTAGACACACTTGATGAGTGCCATTTGGTTGAGAGACTGGATGATGGCTGGAGGATGGAAAGATTTGGGTTGTGGAGAACAGGACATTTCTTGGGAACCTCTGTGAAGTTGTGTGCCTCAGCATAGAATGTGCTTGGTGGACTGTACCTGATGTCAACGTATCTGGGGGATTATTAAGCCCTTACCTTTTCATCCAGAGCAGGCTACAGAGTTGCAACATCGACATTGTCCCATAGAATCTCTACAGTGCAGAAGGAGGCCATTCAGCCCATCGAGTCTGAACCGATTGCAATCCCACCCATGCCCTATTCCCGTAAACCCATGCATTTACCCTGCTAATCCCCCTGACACTAGGATCAATTTTGCATGACCATTGCACCTAACCCACACATCTTTGGAAGGAAACCGGAGCACCCGGAGGAAACCCATGCAGACACGGGGAGAACGTGCAAACTCCACACAGTGACCCGAGTCGGGAATCGAACCCGGGTCCCTGGCGCTGTGAGGCAGCAGTGCTAACCACTGTGCCACCGTGCCGCCCTAAGACAGAGGTGGATAGATTCTTGCTAAGCCAGAGGATGATATGTTATTGGTGGTAGGCGGGATGCAGACTATCAGATCAGCGATGTTCATATTGACTGGCGGAGCAGTCCTGAGGGGCTAAGTGGCCTACTCCTACTCTTTGTTAGTACGTAAACCTCGCTACCTTTCCACCTTTTAAAATGTTCCTTGAAATTCATCTCTCTGATCAAACTTTTAATCACCTGCCTTAATACCTTCTGAAAGAGTCATAAGCGTGATCGGCAGAGGAGAAGCTGTTGTGTTTGTGTAGGCTCTTTAACCAAATCTCATCAATATTTCCACATACCTGAAGTTCTGCATTCCTGGGGTGGCACAGTGGCTAGAACTGCTGCCACACTGCGCCAGGGACTTGGGTTTGGTTCCAGCCTTGGGTGACTGTGGAACCTTCACGTTCTCCCCGTGTCTGCGGGGGTTTCCTCCGGGTGCTCCGGTTTCCTCCCACAGTCCAAAGATGTGCAGGTTAGATGGATTGGCCATGCTAAATTGCCGCTTAGTGTCCAAGGATGTGCGGGTTCGGTAGATTGGCCAGGCTAATTTTCCCCTTAGTGTCCAAAGATGTGTGCGTTAGGGGGTTTAGCAGCATAAATGTGTGGAGTTACAGGGATAGGGCCGAGGGAGGCGGATCTGGGTAAGATGCTCTGTCGGACAGTTGGTGCAAACTTGATGGACCGAGTGGCCGCCTCCTGCGCTGTAAGATTTCTATTCCACTTCTGTGATGACCAGTCGAGTAAATCTCTGCACCCTTTCCAAGGCCTTGATATCCTTCCTAAAGTATACTCCCCAGAATTGCATACTGCCCTCCAGCTAGGGCCTGGCAGAGAGTCATGAAGTGTTAACATTCCTTCCTTGTCTTTTGTACCCTGTCCGTAATAATAAGTAGAGCGAGCCCAAATGCTTATGTAGCTCTCTGACAACAAGTTCTTTTCGAACGCCTTAAGACATTTTGCAAATGCAGATTGTTGGATTTTTGCTGCAGATTTTGATCAAAGGCTTCGCTCTACCCGGATTCTCCAGATACAGGATTCTTTCATTTCCCTCTGTCTCAAAATATGACGCAGGGTTAATCAGTCATGGAAATTAATGGGCTTCTCGGTTAAGGTGCAGCACCCGTAGGTCCCTGAGTGGGAAATTCAGAGATTTACAATTGAGAGTCTGATGGCAGAGAGCAGGAATGTTAAACTTGTTTTCTCCTGTGTCGTCACTTGGGGTGAGTCAGGGAAGTGACTGGGAAGGTCTTGGCAATTCTGCTGTGCCCTACAATACACTACTTAAAGTTTAAAGTTTTCTTTTAAGTTTTATTTATTAGTGTCACAAACATTAACACCGCAATGAAGTTACTGTGTCAAGAGCTTGCTTTCAAATCTCCACTCCACTCCCCATCCCCCACATCAAACTTTTCTTTGCCCTACCGATTCCTCCTGCCTAATACACTGAAGGAAACCACACAAGGCAAGGCGCCAAAACTCACCAATCAGGGATTGTTGCATTTCCAACAGTCAACGGAAATCCTTCCCAATTTTAACCACTGGTTATCAGCTAAAACAGAAGACCGTTAACCTCAGGGTGAAGTGGTCATTAAACGATGCGGTAAGTGGCATTGGACAAGAGTACAATCGTAATTAGGTGAAGTTGCATTCTAGCCAGAGTGTGCATTTTGAAGTGACTGACATGGGCGGCACGGTGGCACAATGGTTAGCACTGCTGCCTCACAGTGCCAGGGATCCGAGTTCGATTCCTGGGGGGGCTGAATACCTGATGCGAGTTGGAGATTTGAAAGCAAGCTCTTAACACACAATTAATCCAGGGGTTTTCTCCAGTTGGCCCCCATTTTGTTCCACTCGTAAAGTGAGCTGACTTCTCAAAGAACTAAGAAAAGTATAGCACAGGAACAGGCCCTTCGGCCCTCCAAGCCTGCGCCGATCATGATGCCTGCCTAAAATACAACCGTACGCACTTGCAGAGTCCGTACCCTTCCATTCCCATTCTATTCATGTATTCGGCCCCTTAAATGCCGCTATCGTACCTGCTCCCACCACCTCCTCGGACAGCACGTTCTAGGCATTCACCACCCTCTGTGTAAAAAAACTTACCTCGCACATCTCCTCTAAACTTTTCCCCATGCACTTAAACCTATGTCCCCTAGTACTTGACTTTTCTACCCTAGGAAAGAACATCTGACTATCTAACAGATATTCTCGAACGATCTCTTGATTGGCCTTCTGTTTGTCAACACCCTCACCATCAAGTCAACTCTTTCATCTTTCCTTCTCCCTCGAACTCTCCATGTACATGGCAAAACGGAATAACCACCCAGTCAAATCCTGCTTTGGTACACAATCTGGTAGCTGTCTTGATTTTGATTTGATTTATTACTGTCACATGTATTAGTATACAGTGAGCATAGGGTGGAACCTGTACCTACTGTTCTATGTGTACTGGGGAAGCCATGAGTGTAGGATTGGAGTTTCCCATGGGAAAGGAGGTAAGAAGAATGGGCAAGGATTCCCACACCTTGGATTTAATTTGATTTGATTTATTATTGTCACATATATTACTACGCAGTGAAAAGTATTGTTTCTTGCGCACTATGCAGACAAAGCATACCGTTCATAGAGAAGGAAAGGAGAGAGTGCAGAATGTAGTGTTACAGTCATGGCTAGGGCGTAGAGAAAGATCAACTTAATGCAAGATAAGTCCATTCAAAAGTCTGACAGCAGCAGGGAAGGAGCTGTTCTTGAGTCGGTTGGTACGTGACCTCAGACTTTTGTATCTTTTTCCCGACGGAAGAAGGTGGAAGAGAGACTGTCCGGGGTGTGTGGGGCCCTTAATTATGCTGGCTGCTTTGCCGAGGCAGCGGGAAGCGTAGACAGAGTCAATGGATGGGAGGCTGGTTTGCGTGATGGATTGGGCTACATTCACGATCTTTTGTAGTTTCTTGCGGTCTTGGGCAGAGCAGGAGTCATACCAAGCTGTGATACAACCAGAAAGAATGCTTTCTATGGTGTATTTGTAAAAGTTGGGGAGAGTCGTAGCTGACATGCCAAATTTCCTTCGTCTTCTGAGAAAGTAGAGGCGTTGGTGGGGCTTTCTTAACTATAGTGTCGGCATGGGGGGGACCAGGACAGGTTGTTGGTGATCTGGACACCTAAAAACTTGAAGCATGATGTTGGGATATTGTTAGTTTATCGCCTGCTGGTAAGTTTGCATCTCTTGCCTTTTCACACCCGAGTAGTCTGCGTGTCCCTGGATATTGGGGCCTCCTCCTAAAAAAGCTCCCAAAGCCGCCTTTACTTTATGACCTTGTCAAGATGATGGATACCCTGCCAGTTGGGAATGTAAACTGTTCAGTCCCTAAAAGGGCATCTGGGTAAGAGATGTGAGTGGAAAGTGCGGAGGTCGTAGGTCAGTCAAATGAGATTGTAGGTGCCCTGTTTTCACACTCCTCTGACACTAACAGCTGAGGCTGTTTAAAAAAAGATTGAGGTCAAGCCCCCTGTCAACCAGCCATCCAAGGACATTTCCAATCCTTGGGCTGAGAGGATGTGTCGCAAATGAGGCAACAACAACTTGAATTGTGAAAGCACCATTTTTTAAAAAGGTATTTTGCAGATAGAATATCTGTTCCCCTCCAGCAGCACTCATAGAATCCTAGAATCCCGACAGTGCAGAAGGAGACCATTCAGCCCATCAAGTCTGCACCGACCACAATCTCACCCAGGTCCTATCTCCATAACCATTGGGGAGAGTGTCCATTGTCTTCAAGATGGTCTGTTTCCTGTCTATTCCCGATGTCTAAGGCTACGGCCTGCTTGTCTCAGTCTATACACATACTTGGCCATCCTATCCCATCCTGCTTTGCAATCGCCATCTTTGGTGGCCCGTTTGGGCGGCACGATGGCACACTAGTTAGCACTGCTGCCTCACAGCGCCAGGGACCTGGGTTCAATTCCCGGCTTGGGTCACTGTCTGTGCGGAGTCTGCATGTTCTCCCTGTGTCCGTGTGGGTTCCCTCCGGGTGCTCCGGTTTCCTCCCACAGTCTCCCACCAGTTGTCTGGTATGGAGGGTCTTAGCTATGAGGAGAGATTGGGTAAACTGGGGTTGTTCTCCCTGGAAAGACGGAGGATGAGGGGCGACCTAATAGAGGTGTATAAAATTATGAAGGGCATCGATAGAGTGAACAGTGGGAAGCTTTTTCCCAGGTCGGAGGTGACGAACACAAGGGGTCACTGGTTCAAGGTGAGGGGAGCAAGGTTCAACACAGATGTCAGGGGGACGTATTTTACACAGAGGGTGATGGGGGCCTGGAATACACTGCCAAGCAAGGTGATTGAGGCGGACACGCTGGGATCATTTAAGACTTATCTAGATAAGCACATGAACAGACTGGGAATAGAGGGATACAAAAGAATGGTCTAGTGGGTACATGAGCGGCACAGGCTTGGAGGGCCGAAGGGCCTGTTCCTGTGCTGTATTGTTCTTTGTTCTTTTGTTCTGAAAGACGTGCTGGTTAGGTACATTGACCCGAACAGGTGCCGGAGTGTGGCGACTTAGGGGAATTTCACAGTAACTTTATTGCAGTGTTAATGTAAGTCTACATGTGATTAATAAATAAAAACTCCCTCTTCCAGTTGCCATTGGCACGGGAGCAATAGTAAGTTACCTGAAACCAAAAGAGAAAATGCTGGAAAATCTCAGCAGGTCTGGCAGCATCTGTAAGGAGAGAAAAGAGCTGACGTTTCGAGTCCAGATGACCCTTGGTCAAAGCGGAGTGAATTATCTGTGGCAAAGGGGTTCGGAGGGCAGGATCTCTGGTGTGTGTTGTTTTTCTTTCTTTATCTGGCCAGATGTTGCAAAAGGGCTTTCTGTCCAACAAAGGTGCTGCTCCTGACCTTCTCCTTGGTGAAGGTTCTCACCAATGGAGTTGTTGTTGAAATGAACCATAGCGAGTCACTGCACTGTACGTGGTTAACGATATGGAGCCCAGTGGTGGGGGCAAGTTGACCAGTTTAAGTTGGCAGTCTTCAAACTCACTAGCACAGAAGGACAGCCAACAGCTTCTCCTGACCAACGAATAGGGTTTGGAGGAGAAAAGGTCAAACCAATTATGGTTCCCGAAAGCACAACGGCACTTGAATAAATAAATTTGGATTTCATAACAGTGATTTCATTGCAAAATAATTGTATCCTATCCACAAGTCTTTGTGGCAATGGACGTTGACTTGGCAGAGAACCACCCCCACAACAATATTGCTCTTTGCTTTCTCACATTTTTTGTGGTTCAGTTCGTCACTAGGTCAAAGGAAGAAGCTGGAAAGCTTCAAAAGCCTGGGTCTAACAGCAACTCTATTGTGGAGCTATTTCATCTCATTCTTTTTCTTTCCTTTAACTCTCTTGATCTATCTTTCCCTCTTTTGCTGTGTCTCACTGAGTCTGCATGTACGTCTCCCCTTTTTCTCTCTCTCTCTCTCTCTCTTTCTTTCTCAGGCTCTGGTCAAATGCCAAATATTTTTGAGTGTATTCAAGATGGATTAATTTGGCTGCAGAGGTTTGTTGGCATGGGCCACGGGTTGAGAGGTAAACAAAGCCAGCTTGTTGGAGCAACCAAAATAAGCCTCTCTCGATTTATGTACAATAACAAAAAGGCTTTCCAGAGAAAGCCATGGCCTGGTTTGTGTTTGATTAAAAGGGTTTTTTTTTGCCTCTTTCAATGAACAGACAATTCCACATCTGTGTACCAGTTGGGTTAATGTTGCATCCAAGTTATTTCCCTCCGCAATGAAGTTGAATTTTCAACCTTGCTTTAACCTTGCACCAAAGAAACCCCGTGGTGGGAGGAAGTTTGGCTTTGAGGATAGTGTCTGATGGTGAAGGGGCGCAGTCCATTGGAGCGTCAATGTGAGGTGGCAGAGAGGGTAAGGCGGACCCTGTACCCACTGTTCTACGTGTAATGGGGAAGGCGTGAGTGTAGGATAGCTGCTTCCCATAGGAAAGGAGATAAGAATGGGCAAGGATTCCCACATTATTGATTTGATTTATTATTGTCACATATATTAGTATACAGTAAAAAGTATTGTTTCTTGCGCACTATACAGACAAAGCATACCATTCGTAGAGAAGGAAAGGAGAGGGTGCAGAGTGTAGCGTTAGAGTCTCGGACGGCGCGGTGGCACAGTGGTTAGCACTGCTGCCCCTCCGCGCCAGGGACCCGGGTTCCATTCCCGGCTTCGGTCACTCTATGTGTGGAGTTCTATCTCATGTAGCTCAGTGTTAAAACTGTTTGATCCAGAGCCTTCCTTGGGATGTTTTGGTCAAGGGAGGTGATGGCCAAGTGGTATTATCACCAGACTATTAATCCAGAAACCCAGCTAACGTTCTGGGGACCCGGGTTCGAATCTCGCCACGGCAGATGGTGGAATTTGACTTCAATAAAAAAAAATCTGGAATTAAGAATCTACTGATGACCATGAAACCATTGTCGGAAAAACCCATCTGGTTCACTAATGTCCTTTAGGGAAGGAAATCTGCTGTCCTCACCCGGTCTGGCCTACATGTGACTCCAGAGCCACAGCAATGTGGTTGACTCACAACTGCCCTCGGGCAACTAGGGATGGGCAATAAATGCTGGCCAGTCAGCGACACCCATGTCCCACGAATGGATTAAAAAAAGGCTTGAACAATTAATGTTCTATTCCTGCTGCCACGTCACCTAAGGAAATGAGAGAGGGAAGGGGTTAAACTTGCTGTCTAATGGTCTCAATCTACGACTATAACATTACATTCTGCACCCTCTACTTTCCTTCTCAATCTATGGTATGTTTGCGTAGCGCTCAAGAAACTTCACTGTTTCCCAATACATGCGACAATAATAAATCAAATCTTCTGATCACGGCTCTGCACAGTGGTTTGGGGATCAGAGTTGGCTGGAGTGCTGTTCCCTCCATGATATCATAGAATCCCTACAGTACAGAAGGAGGCCATTCGGCCCATCGAGTCTGCACCGGCAACAAACCCACCCAAGCCCTATTCCCGTAACCCCACACATTTACCCTGCTAATCCCCCAAACACGAGGGGCAATTTAGCATGGCCAATCCACCTAACCCGCACATCTTTGGAGTGTGGGAGGAAACCGGAGCACCCAGAGGAAACCCACGCAGACACGGGGAGAATGTGCAAACTCCACACAGACAGTGACCTGAGGCCGGAATTGAACCCGGGTTCGTGGCGCTGTGAGGCAGCAGTGCTAACCACTGTGCCACCCATATTAGCAGTTGTCCAGACACACTTGATGAGTGCCATTTGGTTGAGAGACTGGAGGGTGGAAGGATTTGGGTTGTGGAGAACAGGACATACCTCTGTGAAGTTGTGTGCCTCAGCATAGAATGTGCTTGGTGGACTGTACCTGATGTCAATGTATCTGGGGGATTATTAAGCCCTTACCTTTTGATCCAGAGCAGGCTACAGAGTTGCAACATCGACATTTTCCCATAGAATCTCGACAGTGCAGAAGGAGGCCATTCAGCCCATCGAGTCTGAACCGATTGGAATCCCACCCACGCCCTATTCCTGTAACCCCATGCATTTACCCTGCTAATCCCCCCTGACACTAGGATCAATTTAGCATGGCCATTGCACATAACCCACACATCTTTGGAAGGAATCCGGAGCACCCGGAGGAAACCCATGCAGACACGGGGAGAATGTGCAAACTCCACACAGTGACCCGAGTCGGGAATCGAACCCGGGTCCCTGGCGCTGTGAGGCAGCAGTGCTAATCACTCTGCCGCCCCAATGCAGGGATGAATAAGGAGGCCACAATGAGGTCGCCTCGTAGACCGGGGATTGTAGGCAGGGGAGGGCGGGCAGACAGAAAAGTGAAGTTGAGACCACAACCAGATCAGTCATGATCTTATTCAACGGCGGAGCAAGCTTGATGGCCTACTCCTCTCTAAGTCCGACGTTCAAGGCTTTTGGACATGAAAGGCTCTGGGTATAAAATGGAAGAGTGGATTGAGAATCCGCCAAGCGTGAGCTTACCAAATGACAGCGGGTTCCAGAGGGCATTCGTCTCCAATTATAAAATTCTTGTCCAAAGGTTGCTGGCCACAAATGGAAGGGGTGTGCCCATGGGATTGCAGAGCTTTTTCCCGAGATACTTTGCTTCTAATGTTGCACGTTGCTATTGCACACCACACCTCCCAGCAACGGTGGAAAAAACCCACTAAAACTAATAATTGAATTCATGTTTTTGTCTTATCTTAGAGCAAAGATAGAGTCAGGAGACGATTCAGAATCGGTATGATTTGGCACAGTTTAAACTGGTTTCAAAAGCAACAGAGTAACTTCCAAGTCTTGGGAAGTGTTGCAATTCTTTTCACAGGCTGTGCTGAATCTTTGAAAGCTGGATTATGCTCCAGCCAGTGTCTGCTCTCCCACTGCCATAATGAGGGAAACAGCCAGTCAATTCTAGGGAATGCCAGGCATGCTTGCCTTCCCTATGAAGTCGTACGATCAGTGGAGTTCCTCTCCCTGCCCAAACAATTTATTATCCAACTTCCTGTTTGGGTGGAAGTTTATGAACTGCAACCTTCCAACCGTTATGAATCTAGGCCCCACGGTTGGGAATTCCTTCCTTAAATCTCTCTGCCACTATCGCGTTAAAGCCTGTCTCTTTGATCGAACATTTTGTAAACGGTCTTGATAGCTCCTGTGGTTGTTAATTTTTCTTCACTTTCGTTGGGCCATTTCGCTTCTTTAAGAATACGATATAAATGCACAGTGGTTAGCACTGCTGCCTCACAGCGCCAGGGTCCTGGGTTCGATTCCCAGTTTGGGTCACTGTCTGTGCGGAGTCTCCTCCTTCTCCCCCTGTGTCTGCGTGGGTTTCCTCCGGGTGCTCCGGTTTTCCTCCCATAGTCCGAAAGACGTGCTGGTTTAGGTGCGTCGGTCAGGCTAAATTCTCCCTCAGTGTTACCCGAACAGGCGCCGGAGTGTGGCGACTAGGGGATTTTCACACTAACTTCATTGCAGTGTTAATGTAAGCCTACGATTTGGATGAGAATGTACAAGGCGTGATCAGTAAGTTTGTAGATGACGCTAAAATAGGTGGCATTGTAGACGGTGAGGAAGGTTATCAAAAATTGCGGCAGGATCTTGATCAGCTGGGGAAGTGGGCCGAGAAATGGCAAATGGAGTTCAGTACAGATAAGTGTGAGGTGTTGCAATTTCCTTTGGGAGACTGACTGTTAACTCACCTCCATTTTGCCACCAATTCCAAAAATATACTTTATTCATTAATCTAGGCAAACATTGCAAAATGGCCATCACGCAAAAAGCGTGATATTCAGACTCTTTACCTCATAACGTTCTGAGATGCTTCAGTACAGTAAAGGAAATGTTTCAGACATTTTACAATGGTCTTACAAATGTGGCAAAGTTATTTTAAAGGTTGTCTACTTTGACTTGATTTATTATTGTCACATGTATTGGGATACAGTGAGAAGTATTGTTTCTTGCGTGCTATACAGACAAAGCATACTGTTCATAGAGAAGGGAAGGAGAGAGTGCAGAATGTAGTGTTACAGTCATAGCTAGAATGTAGAGAAAGATCAACTTAATGAATAAAGTTTTAGAAGCACAGAACGAGACTAAAAGCTAGAATTAGAAGGTATGCTGGGCACAGCTTGCAAGAAGTCGCATAGCTCCGGCGACATCTTGCCAGATAAAATAAATATGTAGAAAAGCTTGCAACTCCGAGGTGCTTAATACAACTGAGATACATGTAATATTCACTGCATGCATTCAGTGAGTTATTCAGCCCGAGGAGGTTCTGTTTCCCTTGGTTCACTATGGCTGAAAGTTTAAGTTTTAAGTTTATTTATTAGCGTCACAAGTCAGCTTACATTAACACTGCAATGAAGTTACTGTTAAAGTCCCCCAGTCGCCACACTCCAGCACCTGTTCGGGTACACTGAGGGAGAATTTAGCCCAGCCAATGCACCCTAACCAGCACGTCTTTTGGACTGAGAGAGGAAACCGGAGCACCCGGAGGAAACCCACGCAGTCACGGGGGAGAACATGCACACTCCGCACAGACAGTGACCCAAGCCGGGAATCGAACCCAGGTCTCTGGCACTGCGCCACTTGGTCTTAGACAGGTCTTACAAAGCTCTTGGGCAGTGGCTTTCCCCATTGCGCCTCTGGGGCGGCTGCCCCACGCTTTAGAGCGTCCCTCAGCATGTAGTCCTGGGCTTTGGAATGTGCCAGTCTGCAACACTCGGTCGGGGACAGCTCCTTGTACTGGAAGGCCAACAAGGTTCGGGCGGACCAAAGCACGTCTTTCCCCGGGTTGGTGAGCTCTCCAATCCCTCCCTTCTCCCACGCACGCACGCCACGCAAGATAACAGATGTGTTCATTGTCTGGAGTAGGTCGATGGGGCACATCTTGTGATGCTGACAGCACAATGAACTTCCCAAATACAGGAAATCCTGTTCTGGGATGTTTGTTCCCTTGACCACGTGACAACCAATCTGTACTTGTCTCGCTGGGAGCGCCGGGAAGATTGTCCTGAGAAAACCAAAATAAGTTGTTACGCCACAGCTTAAATTCCAAATAAATAGTCAGCACTGCTGCCTCACAGGGACCCGGGTTCGATTCCCTGCTTGGGTCACTGTCTGTGCGGTGTCTGCATGTTCTCCCCGTGTCTGCGTGGGTTTCCTCCAGGTGCTCCGGTTTCCTCCCACAGTCGGAAAGACCTGCTGGTTAGGGTGCATTGGCCGTGCTAAATTCTCCCTCAGTGTACCCGAACAGGCACCGGATTGTGGTGAATGGGGGTTTTCACAGTAACTTCAATGCCATGTTAATGTAAGCCTACTTGTGACACTAATAAATAAACGTAAAACTTTAAAAGATGTCAGTGCAATATATAAAGCGAGCACAAGTGTGTAATTAAAGTCATAGAGGTTTACAGCATGGAAACAGGCCCTTCGGCCCAACTTGTCCATGCCGCTCTTTTTTTTAACCACTAAGCTCGTCCCAGTTGCCTGCATTTGGCCCATATCCCTCTATACCCATCTTACCCATGTAAATGCTTTTTAAAAGGCAAAATTGTCCCCACCTCCACTACTCCCTCTGGCAGCTCGTTCCAGACACTCACCACCCTCTGTGTGAAAAAGTTGCCCCTCTGGACCTTTTTGTATCTCTCTCCTCTCACCTTCAACCAATGCCCTCTAGTTTTAGATTCCCCTACCTTTAGGAAAAGATGTTGACCATCTACCTTATTTATGCCCCTCAATATTTTATAGACCTCTATAACATCACCTCTAAGCCTTCTACACTCCAGGGGAAAAAGTCCCAGTCTATCCAGCCCCTCCTTATAGCTGAGACCATCAAGTCCCGGTAGCATCCTAGTAAATCTTTTCTGCACTCTTTTTCTAGTTCAATAATATCCTTTCTATAATAGGGTGACCAGAACTGTACGCAGTACTCCAAGTTGGCCTTACAGATGTCTTGTACAACTTCAACAAGAGGTCCTAACTCCTGTATTCAATGTTCTGACCAATGGAACCAAGCATACAGATTGCCTTCTTCACCACTCTGTCCATCTGTGACTCCACTTTCAAGGAGCTATGAACCTGTACCGCTAGATCTCTTTGTTCTGTAACTCTCCCCAACGCCCTACCATTAACTGAGTAAGTCTAGCCCTGGTTCAATTTACCAGAATTAAAAGAAAAGCAGGTGGTTTATCCTTGGCTTCCTGGCCGACATTTATCCCTCGATCAATGTCATCAAAATTGGTCATTATCACGGAAATTGTTTGTGGGATCTTGCTGTGCACAAACCGGCTACCATGTTTCCGACGTTACAACAGTGATGATGCCATCGAAAGCGTTGTTGTAAAGTGCTTGGGGGGGTGATCTAAGGTCACGAAAGACGCTAAATAAATACGTTATTTATCTTCCTTCATGTCTACCAAGGTTTCCACTTCCTGTCCCCTACGGGCAGTTTTATGTTGATTTTTTTGATTTGATTTGTTATTGTCGCATGTATTAGTATTCTGAAAAGTATTGTTTCTTGCACGCTATACAGACGAGGCATACCGTTCATAGAGAAGTAAAGGAGAGAGTGCAGAATGTAGTGTTACAGTCATAGCTAGGGTGTAGAGAAAGATCAACTTAATGCAAGGTAGGTCCATTCAAATGGGAAGAAGCTGTTCTTGAGTCGGTTGGTACGTGACCTCAGACTTTTGTACCTTTTTCCTGATGGAAAAAGGTGGAAGAGAGAATGTCCGGGGTGCGTGAAGTCCTTAATTATGCTGGCTGCTTTGCCCAGGCAGTGGGAAGTGTAGACAGAGTCAATGGATGGGAGACTGGTTTGCGTGATGGATTGGGCTATATTTGTGACCCTTTGTAGTTTTGGAGCTCTGCTTTGAGCTCCATTTCTGAGCCCACATGGCCACCCTGTGAGCCCTGGCAAGAGTTGCCTAATGTGGGGTGGACCAAACGAGCCCTCCCCTCATGTAAGATCTCGAAATAAGAGAAGAGTTAACCTGTGTGTCTAATCGATTCAGTCATTCGCTCATCTCTGTGCAGTATGGTTCAAGAATGCTGATTTCCACTTGGAGTACGAGGGCAGCTCTGAATTTTCTGTACCACTCACTGATATATTTCCACTTTTCTGTCCAACGTAGCTTTCTGACCAGCTGCTTTCTCTTGTTTTCTGATCTAGGACCAATATGATATCATCGAGCGACAGACCCAGTGGGGGATTGACCTGATCGAGAAGTACGTGAAGTTTGTGAAAGATCGGACAGAGATAGAACAGACATACGCCAAGCAGCTAAGGTAAGCTCGAGGCCTGCCTCCTGCGTTTCGAGTCCGCTCAGGCTTCAGGCCTAGTGTCGCCAACTCTGGTTTCTTCGCATAACTTCCTGTTATCATAGAAACCCGACAGTGCAGAAGGAGGCCATTCGGCCCATCGAGTCTGCACCGACCACAATCCCACCCAGGCCCTACCCCCAAATATTTACCCTAATCCCTCTAACCTATGTATCTCAGGACTCTAAGGGGCAATTTTTAACCTGGTCAATCAACCTAACCCGCACATCTTTGGACTGTGGGAGGAAACCGGAGCACCTGGAGGAAACCCACGCAGACACGAGGAGAATGTGCAAACTCCACACAGACAGTGACCTAAGCCGGGAATCGAACCCAGGTCCCTGGAGCTGTGAAGCAGCAGTGCTAACCACTGTGCTAAGGTGCCGCCCTTGTGAGGGAGGGGGCAGGGTCATTGCTACCGTACCGTTGGCAATGACCCTGCCCCCTCCCTCATACCTCTCCCACCCAACAGTTCCATCCTCGTTATCCATTACTATTCAATCGTTATCCCCCCATGCCCTCCCGGAAGTGTAGACAGAGTCAATGGATGGGAGGCTGGTTTGCGTGATGGATTGGGCTACATTCACAACCTTTTGTAGTTTCTTGCGGTCTTGGGCAGAGCAGGAGCCACACCAAGCTGTGATACAACCAGAAATAATGCTTTCTATGATGCATCTGTAAAAGTTGGTGAGGGTTTTAGCGGGTATACCAGGGCCGGTGCCCAGGGCTGCTGTGAAGCCAGTACCCAGAGCAACTCCAGGGCCAGCGCCCAGAGTAACTCCAGGGATAACCAGGGCATTGCAACATCACGGGTCAGTGGTGAGGCGAGTATTTTGATGAATGTGATAAGTTTGCTTTCTTTCCTCAGGACCTTGGTGAAGAAGTACAGTCCCAAGCGAGTCACCAAAGAAGACCAAGAATTGAAGTAAGCTGCTTTCAACTGGGTGAAATGAATACACTGTTGGGTATATTGTTCAGCAAATAGTTACATCCGGAACTGGAGCACATTTAATGTCTCATTAGCCGTCTCCTTCCCCCTGACACTTCGGGTCAATTTAGCATAGCCAATCCACCTAATCCGCACATCTTTGCACTGTGGGAGGAAACCGGAGCACCCGGAGGAAACCCATGCAGACACGGGGAGAATGTGCAAACTCCCCACAGACAGTGACCCGAGGCCGGAATTGAAGCCGGGTTTCTGGCGCTGTGAGGCAGCAGTGCTAACCACTGTGCCACCGTGCTGTCCAATCTCTCCTCATACTTTCCTCTCCCCTTCTGCTCAAGGGGGTAAAACCTGGATTGTTGTTGTAGGCGTCTTGACTGATTGGCTTAAACACAGCATAGGCAAAGATGGAGAAAAGTATGCTGTTCCCATTGTGTGAGATATGCACATAGACAACTGTCTGTGTGGTGTGTGTGCGTGCATGTGTGTGCAGCTGATTGGAATTGTGGGCTGCTCCTGTGCTAATAACCGGTCCTTCAGGAAGTACCAGGTGAGGGCAGAAAGGCTCGGTGACATCATTTCTGGGACTGGTGCCAAATCCTTTATTTGCTCCACGATAATGAATCTTTGCTTTTGCTATCCCGCACAACATGTGATTTACTACCAGAAACTGCCAGCATAACACCTCTGTGATCGACTATCAATGCCTTGTCTGTTATCTGGAAAAGAGAAGAGATCATTCTTATGTCTCTCAAGTTGTCTTTTTAGGAGGTCTGAGATGTGGGCAGGGAGAGAATCTGTTGAGAACTTGGCCAATAAAAAGCTGAGGAGATTAGAATCCACCCACTGGGCCTCCTTCCCTCTGCTCTATCCACAGCCTGGCTTTGACTTCCCACTCTCTGATTTTCCCGCCCTCCTTGAGTTCTCACTGTGGGGCATTCCTCAAAAGCCAGGAATCGTCCAGCGAGCCACCACGAGCCAGGATGGCCCTCTCGTCACAAACACCAATGAGTATGTTCTTCATTATGGGACAGTGGTCAGTGAAGGGGGTGGGTGGAGATATTGTGCTGGTGAATTCTATCCGCTCTTCTGACCAAGGGATCTCGTTGCGTTGCTTGACCACTTCGCCAGCAGCTAACTAGAGATGAGAAGTAGAATTCCGGTCTACGTGACCCATCCTACTTTGTCCTGATCCCATCCCCAGAGTGCTTACATTTATCCATGTCCAAATTCAGCAAGACCTGGACAATATCCAGGCTTGGGCATGGACCACAATCCCACCCAGGCCCTATTCCCCTAGCCCCTCATATTTACTCTGCTAGTCCCCCTGACACTAAGAGGCATTCTAGCATGGCCAATCAACCTAACCCGCACATCTTTGGACTGTGGGAGGGAACCGGAGCACCCGGAGGAAACCCACACAGACACGGGGAGAACGTGCAAGCTCCACACAGACAGTGACCCGAGGCCGGAATCGAACCCGGGTCCCTGGCGCTGTGAGGCAGCAGTGCTAACCACTGTGCCACCCTCCGTGTCAGAGATTAGCTGCAGAACTCTGCAATAATCAGTGAGCAAAGGCGTTACATTGATCCACACAGAAAAGGGGCTGAAGGATTTGTCGCAGTGCTCTGCTCTAGGGAAAGGGTAAGAGCTGCCGTGGGACTTCCCTTCCTAACTTTTGCCTGGGACCTCCTGCTACAAGTGGGGTGGGCATTGCATGAGATTGGGTATGTAGGCGGCACGGTGGCACAGTGATTAGCGCTGCTGTCTCACAGCGCCAGTGACCCAGGTTCAGTTCCGGCCTCTGGTGACTGTGTGGAGTTGCACGTTCTCCCCGTGACTGCGTGGGTTTCCTCCGGGTTCTCCGGTTTCCTCCCACAATCCAAAAATGTGCGGGTTAGGTGGATTGGCCATGCTAAATTGTCCCTTAGTGTCAGGGGGATTAGCGGGGCAAATATGTGGGGTCACGGGGATAGGGTCTGGGTGGAATTGTTGTCGGTGCAGGCACGATGGGCCAAATGGCCTCCTTCTGCACCGTAGATTCTATGATGCCCACTGCTTCTCATGGTCTGCGGCCCACCTGATATGTTACTTACTGGAGTGAGTTGCTAAGGCCTTTGAGGTGGGCCTCTGCAGAGACCTCCACTGGGGGAGCAGGCAAAGGGCAGTAACTACCCAAAGTAAAGGATTTTCAACCTAATTTGACTTAAATGTTGGTCTTGACTTTATTTCCCATGCTGAGATTGTCCAATGCCCATTGCTTCAGGATCTGATTGCTTCTCGTAGGTTCTCTCAGTATCAGGCTTTCATCAACATCCTGAACGAGCTGAATGACTACGCTGGACAGAGGGAAGTGATAGCAGAGAACCTGATGCAGAACATCTTTGCCCAATTGCTGAAATACTTGCACGAAAATAAGCAGGAGCGCAAGACGGTAGGTCGCAATGATACTTGGTTCATTACACGTATCCGGACAGTTTCTTAAATCAATACCAGGGAACAAGATCCTCTGAGGAAAAGTTTTTGTTTAAAGTTTATTTATTAGTGTCACGAGGGAATCATAGAATCCCGACAGTGCAGAAGGAGGCCATTCGGCCCATCATGTCTGCACTGACAACAATCCCATCTAAGCCCTATCCCCTTAAACCCACATATTTACCCTGTTAATCCCCCTGACTCTAGGGTCAATTTAGCATGGCCAATCCACCTAGCCTGCACACCTTTGGACACTAAGGGGCAATTTAGCATGGCCAATCCACCTAACCCGTGTCGCCCTAAGTAGGCTTACATTAACATTACAATGCAGTTACTGTGAAAGTCCCCTAGTCGCCACACTCCGGCACCTGTTCGGGTACACTGAGGGAGAATTTAGCATGGCCAATGCATCTAACCAACACGTCATTCGGACTGTGGGAGGAAACCGGAACACCCGGAGGAAACCCACGCAGACACGGGGAGAACATGCAAACTCCACACAGACAGTGACCCAAGCCGGGAATCAAACCCTGGTCCCTGGCGCTGTGAGGCAGCAGTGCTAAGCACTGTGCCACCATGCCATAACATGATAGGATTCCACATTCAGATTGAGGGTGAGAAATGTGGGTCAAGTACTAGAGAAAAAAATTCTAGAAAAATTAATGGGACTAAAAGCTGATAAGTAACCTGGGTTTATCTCCTGCATCCTGGCATCTGAAACAAAGCAGCTGCTGGGATGGCGGATGTATTGGCTATAGCTTCTCAAAATGACGCAGTGAATTGAAAATCCACAAATGTAATGCCCCCAATTGCAGAAGGACAGAGATAGGGAAACGGGAAACAATAGGCCAGTTAGCCTAATAATACAATCAGGCAGAGTCAACATGGTTTTGTGAAAGGGAAATCAGGTCTATTATCCTTCAAGGATGTAACAAATAGGATAGATGAAGGGGAACCAGTAGATGTAGTGTAATCGGATTTCCAAAATTTGAGACGGTGCTACATTTAAAAAAGAAAGTTGAGGGCTCACAGTGTTAGGGGTAATAGACACTTAGACACCCTACAGCACAGAAAGAGGCCATTCGGCCCACCGAGTCTTCACCGACCACAATCCCACCCAGGCCCTATCCCCATAACCCTACATATTTACCCACTAATCCCTCTAACCTATGCATCCCAGGACACTAAGGGCAATTTTAGCATGGCCAATCAACCTAACCCGCACATCTTTGGACTGTAATATGCTTGCATGGATTGTGGATTGGCCAACCAACAGTGTCTGGATAAAAGGAAGCTAGTCTTTGGAATTCTCTTGCCCAGAGAGTTGGGTCATTGAATAGATTCAAGGCTGGACTTTGATCTTCAAGGATTATTGGGACCAAGCAGGAGAGTAGAATTATGGTTGCGATTAGATCAGCCATGATCTTGTTGAATGGTGAAGGATGAAGGGGCTGAATGGCCTCCGTGTTATATTTCGACCTGGCAGCTTCTTTATGTTAATGGAGACCTTTTCGTTTCAGCATCTCCTGGATGGAAGAAAAGCCCAACAAAATCTGGAAGCCAGTTTTAAACAGCTGGATTGTGTAAGTTTAATATCTAAACCAAAATAACCTGGTGGCTAAAGGCAATAGGTTTCCTCTCTATTAACATGGAAAGCTCTTCAGGTGTATCTCACCAATATGACCAGAATTCCCAGAATGCAGCAGCACTGCTGTCTTCGAGTCATTGACCATCCCTGAAACATGGGTTCCTACATTGAGCTGTCAAAGTCACTATCTCCTGCAGTTTATTTTTTAGCCCCTTTTTTTTGTGTTCTCGCTGCTTCTGTCGGTAACGCACTTTCCTCTAAAACACTTGATGTTTCTGGCTTCAAGTTCGCTTCCAGGGCTCGGACACAAAAACCCACCCTGACGCTTCCAAGCGAGGGAGCGCTGCACTGTCAGAGGTGCCTCCTTTTGGACGAGGCTTGAAACCATGGGCCCCTCTATCTGCTTGGAATGGGTGTAAAAGATCCCATGGCACTATTCCAAAGAAAAGCAGGGGGAGTTATCCCTGATGTCCTGGCCAATATTTATCCCTCAATCAACATCGTAAAAAAAAATACCAAAATGGCTGATCGTTATCATTTTTGCTGTTTGTGGGATCTTGCTGTGCAAAAAGTTATACAAAATTATGAGGGGAAGAGATGGTGTAAACAGGATAAAATTGTTTCCCTTGGTGGAGAAGTCTAGAACCAGGGGACTAGATTCAAGCGGCAGTAGGTGCAGAGGGGACATGGAGAAGAACATTTTTTTACGTAGCGGGTGGTGGGTGTTTGGAATTCGCTGCCCGAGTTGGTGGTGGGGATAGAGACCCTAACTCTTTTTATTGCCTGGATCAAGTGCTATAAGCAACAGGGCGATGGGTAGGAAGAAAGGATTAAAAAGGGCATCCCGGTGTCTTTGGGTTAGCATGGACAAGATGGGCCAAATGGCTCCCTGCTATGCTGTGACATTTCTCTGGTTCTCAGGGACTGCTCTAGTTCTAAGCAACCGCTCTTCACACCGGTGTGCAGATTGAGAGTATAGATGAGCTCTCTGGGCATGAGAGGATCACAGGAAAACCTTCAGTGCTTACCCAACATGCACACCGGGGGAGATCACCGGATAGCAATTTAAAAGCAGAAACCCTGGATGATTTTCCCTGTATCCCCACTGAGCTAACCTGCTGTGCTCCAACTGTCCAGGTTGAGAACAGCTAGTTCAGTACAGAGTAGGAATTCGCCCTGGGTTTTTAATGATTTATTTAGCATGGGTTTTACTGCCCAAGGCATGGGGGAGCTGGGGTCGGGGTGGGTTGGAGTGGAGTGACATCTGAACCAACCAACTGGAGTTGCAATCCGTTTTTACATCTGATGTCCTGTTTTCCACAGGCCAAGAGGAGATTTGAGCGGGACTGCAAGGAGGCAGAGAAAGCAATGCAGAGCGCGGAGAGAGTCGACAACGACATCAATACAACCAAGGCTGATGTGGAAAAGGTAGACTAGGACTTCAATCCCGATAAATCCCCCCCCAAGCCCATTTCCCTCTGCCCCTTTCAGATCTTAACCCCAAAATCCGTCGGCCAGGATTCTATCTACAGCATGATAAGTTTTCTTTAATATATCATTGAATTCAAATCACGCCACGGCAGATGGTGAAATTTGAATTCAATCTGGAATTAAGAATCTACTGATGGCCATGAAACCATTGTCAATTGTCAAAAAAACCCACCTGGTTCACTAATGTTCTTCAGGGAAGGAAATCTGTCATCCTTACCTGGCCTGGCCTACATGTGACTCCAGGGCCACAGCAATGTGGTTGACTCTCAACTGTCCTCCAAGGGCAACTAGGGATGGGCAATAAATGCTGCCTCTTCATCAGATGAGTGGGAGTTCTGTTCACAAACAGGGCATATATAGATACAAACTCAATTTACAAGATAATGGTTGGAATCTGTGTCTTTACAGGTAATCAAGTCTTAAAGGTACAGACAATGTGAGTGGAGAGAGGGTTAAGAACAGATTAAAGAGATGTGTATTGTCTCCAGACAGGACAGTTAGTGAGATTTTGCAAGCCCAGGCAAGTCGTGGGGGTTACAGATAGTGTGACATGAACCCAAGATCCCGGTTGAAGCCGTCCTCGTGTGCGGAACTTGGCTATCAGTTTTTGCTCAGCGATTCTGCATTGTCGTGAAGGCCACGTTGGAGAACGCTTATCCGAGGATCAGAGGCTGAATGCCCGTGTCTGCTGAAGTGTTCCCCGACAGGAAGAGAACACTCCTGCCTGGTGATTGTCGAGCGGTGTTCATTCATCCGTTGTCGTAGCGTCTGCATGGTCTCCCCAATGTACCATGCCTCGGGACATCCTTTCTTGCAGCGTATCAGGTAGACAATGTTGGCTGAGTTGCAAGAGTATGTACCGTGTACCTGGTGGATGGTGTTCTCACGTGAGATGATGGCATCCGTGTCGATGATCTGGCACATCTTGCAGAGATTGCTGTGGCAGGGTTGTGTGGTGTCGTCGTCACTGTTCTCCTGAAGGCTGGGTAGTTTGCTGCGGACAATGGTCTGTTTGAGGTTGTGCGGTTGTTTGAAGGCAAGAAATGGGGGTGTGGGGATGGCCTTGGCGAGATGTTCGTCTTCATCGATGACATGTTGAAGGCTCCAAAGAAGATGTTGTAGCTTCTCTGTTCCGGGGAAGTACTGGATGACGAAGGGTACTTTATCCACCATGTCCCGTGTTTGTCATCTGAGGAGGTCGGTGCGCTTTGTCGCTGTGGCGCATCAGAACTGTTGATTGATGAGTCGAGCGCCATATCCTGTTCTTATGAGGGCATCTTTCAGCGTCTGGAGGTGTCTGTTGTGATCCTCCTCATCCGAGCAGATCCTGTGTATACGGAGGGCTTGTCCGTAGGGGATGGCTTCTTTAACATGTTTAGGGTGGAAGCTGGAGAAGTGGAACATCGTGAGATTATCCGTGGGCTTGCGGTACAGTGAAGTGCTGAGGTGACCGTCCTTGATGGAGATGCGTGTGTCCAAGAATGCAACTGATTCCGGAGAATAGTCCATGGTGAGTCTGATGGTGGGATGGAACTTGTTGATGTCATCATATAGTTGTTTCAGTGATTGTTCACCATGACTCCAAAGGAAGAAAATGTCATCGATGTATCTAGTGTATAGCATCGGTTGAAGGTCCCGTGCGGTGAAGAAGTCTTGTTCGAACCTGTGCATGAAGCTGTTGGCATATTGAGATGCGAATTTGGTGCCCATGGCTGTTCTGTGTGTCTGGATGAAGAACTGGTTGTTGAAGGTGAAGACATTGTGGTCCAGGATGAAGCGGATGAGTTGTAAAATTGCAACTGGAGACTGGCAGTTGTCGGCGTTGAGTACTGAGGCAGTTGCAGCAATGCCATCGTCGTGGGGGATGCTGGTGTAGAGTGCCGAGACATCCATTGTGACGAGGAGTGCTCCTGGTTCAACTGCTCCATGTGCGTTGAGTATCTGTAGGAAGTCCGTAGTGTCGCGACAAAGTCTGGGGGTTCTTTGTACAATGGATTTCAGGATGCCCTCGACGTAGCCGGAGAGGTTCTCTCACAGGGTCCCATTGCCCGATACGATGGGATGGCCGGGTGTGTTTGCCTTGTGTATCTTCGGGAGGCAGAAGAGATCTCCAACGCGGGGAGTACGTGGGATGAGAGCACGGAGGGTGTTCTGATGGTCCGGATCAAAGGTCTTGATCAGTCTGTTGAGTTGACGGGTGTGTTCTTTGGTCGGATCTGCGGGTAACTGTCTGTAGTATTCCTCGTTGTTCAGTTGTCGGTAAAGTTCTTTGCAGTAATCCGTTCTGTTCAGTATGACGATGGCCCCTCCTTTGTATGCTGGTTTGATGACAATGTTGCAGTTGGCCTGAGAGCGTGGATGGCGTTGCGTTGTGCTTGGATGATGTTCGGGGCTGTCTTGTGAGTGCGGCTGATGAATCTGGCATTGACGCACCTCCTGACGACTTGGGCATACATGTCGAGTCGAGGGCAGCGGCCTTCCGGAGGAGTCCAATTCGACTCTTTCCTCTTCGGTTGCTGCACCGCGGATCTCTCTGTCGGCTGTTCCGGTTCATTGGCTGTCTCATTGTGTTCGCTGTTGGCCTCTTGGGGTTTGTGGAAGAACTCCCGCAGGCCTCATTCGCCTGATGAATTCCTCTGTGTCTGCTGCGAGACTGATGGGGTCCATTTTGGTGGTGGGGCAGAAATTGAGCCCTCGGCTGAGAACTTCGATTTCATCTGGTTGAAGTGTGTAGTCCGATAAGTTGACAATGGACTTCCCTGCAGTGGTACTGTTCTCTACTGTGGTACCGGGGGAGGCTTGGTTGCTGCTGGTGGTGATGCCAAGTTTCTCAGGTTTCCTGTTCTTGATGTGCATGTAGATGGCGTAGTTCCTTTGTCTCGTCTGCTTGGCAGAGTTTCGCAACTGGTCTGCGTCCTGAGCGCAAGTTGAGAATATGGACTCTATCTTGGTTTCCAGGATGCGGTGTTTGCTGTAGAGCTGGTGTATGAGCTGGTTGAGAAGTTTAAGAGAGGTGCGTCTCCACAACCAGCAATGCCCATGTCTTTAAAAGTTTATTTATTTATTAGTTACAAGTAGGCTTACATTCACACTGCACTGAAATTACTGTGAAAATCCCCTCGTCTCCACACTCCGGGTACACTGAGGGAGAATTTAGCATGGCCAATCCATCTAACCTGCACATCTTTGGAGTGTGGGAGGAAACCGGAGCACCCGGAGGAAACCCACGCAGACACGAGGAGAATGTGCAAACTCCACACAGCCAGTGACCCAAGCCGGGGATCGAACCCGGGTCCCTGGCGCTGTGCGAACCCCTGTGGCAGTGTCCCATGAATGAGTAAAAAAGAAATTGACAAAGATTCAACCGACTCAACAACAGCTTCTTCCCTGCTGCCATCAGACTTTATATTAAGCTGATCATACCTTATATTAAGTTGATCTTTCTCTACACCCTAGCTATAACTGTAAAACTACATTCTGCACCCTCTCCTTTCCTTTTACCCATGTAAGCTATG
Source organism: Mustelus asterias (assembly GCF_964213995.1). Lineage (NCBI taxonomy): Eukaryota > Metazoa > Chordata > Chondrichthyes > Carcharhiniformes > Triakidae > Mustelus > Mustelus asterias. Next base: position 12,253,538 of record NC_135819.1, on the reverse strand, counting down.
AATGATGTGTTTTGTCTGTATAGCGCGCAAGAAACAATACTTTTCACTTTATCCCAGTACAGGTGACAATAAATCAAATCAAAATTTCTCATGCCAAATTTTAATAATGTAACTGATGTACATGCCTTAGAAGTCGGTGGGTAAATAGATCTTTTTGCGTCCACCTGATGTTATCTTGATTTAGTGTCTTATCCGAAAGGCGGCGTCTCCAACAGTGCACTACTCCCTTAGTAGTACCATACCATAGTGTCAGGACGGCACAGTGGTTAGCCACTGCTGCCTCTCAGCGCCAGGGACCCGGGTTCGATTCCCAGCTCGGGTCCCTGTCTGTACGGAGTCTGCACGTTCTCTCCGTGTCTGCGTGGGTTTCCTCCCACAGTCCGAAAGACGTGCTGGTTTGGGTGCATTGGCCGTGCTAAATTCTCCCTCGGTGTTACCCTCGCCAGAGTGTGGCGACTAGGGGGATTTTCACAGTAACTTCATTGCAGTGTTAATGTAAGCCTTACTTGTAACACTAATGAACTTAAAACTGACATTGTCAAACCCCCTGTTGGATATTTCCAGTCTTTTTTGCTTTTAGATCCGATTTCCAGCACTCAGTTAAGTTCTAAAACCCATTTGACAAGCGTAGATATTCATCCCGTTTTTTGATAAGCACTTTGTGTTTTTATTTGAATTCTTGAGCTGTGGGTGTTGGTGCTGGAATCGTGGAAAAGAGTGATGTCAAGAGATGTATTCACTGTCACTCCCCACTGGGAGTGCTGAGTGTGATTGGAGTGGGTCCTTCACTGGCCAAGAGTAAATGATGTTGATTGCTTTTCCCCCTCAGGCGAAACAGCAGGCAAATCTGCGCAATCACATGGTGGAAGAAAGCAAGAATGAATACGCCTCCCAACTACAGAAATACAACAAGGACCAGAATCAGTTTTACTTTGCCGAAATGCCTCATATTTTCAACGTAAGTTTAAGGAATTCTTCAGAGACTAGAACCAATGTGAGGTCAATTTAGCGAGAAGTAAGTCTGATACCGTTGTAGAATCCCTATCATGCAGAAGGAGGCCATTCAGCCCATCGAGTCTGCACTGACTCTCTGACAGAGCATCTTACTCAGGCCATTTTCCCCCACCCAATCCCCTTGCCCCTTAGTGTCAAGGGGACTAGCAAGGGTACATGCATGGGGTTACGGGGATAGGGCCTGGGTGGGATTGTGGTCCCTGCAGACTTGATGGGCCGAATGGCTTCCTTCTGCACTGTGGGATTCTATGATTCTAACTCCACAAGTTTACCATGGCTAATCCATGATGGGTGGCACAGTGGTTAGCACTGCTGCCTCACAGTGCCAGGGGCCCAGGTTCGATTCCCAGCTTGGGTCACTGTCTGGATGGAGTTTGCACGTTCTCCCCCGTGTCCGTGTGGGTTTCCTCCGGGTGCTCCGGTTTCTTCCCACAGTCCAAAGATGTACGGGTGAGGTAGATTGGTCATGCCAAATTAACTCTTTGTGTCAGGGGGATTAGCAGGGTAAATGTGTAGGGTTAAGGGGATAGGGTCTGGGTGGGGTTGTTGTCAGTGCAGACTCAATGGGCTGAATAGCCTCCTGCACTGTAGGAAATCTATGAATCTGTGATAATTTTTGGAACACTAAGGGGCAAGTTAGCATGGCCAATCCACTTAACCTGCACATCTTTGGAGTGTGGGAGGAAACCCATGCAGACATGGGGGGAACGTGCAGACTCCACGCACACAGTGACCCGAGGCCGGAATCGAACCCGGGTCCCTGGCGCTGCGAGGCAGTAGTGCTAACCACTGTGCCACCCTTCGTTAGGAAAAACTTGTGGAAGAGGTGTTTGGAATAATCTTGGCCAGGTTTAAGCAAAAAGAAAAATGTTGGGAATATTGAAATTGCAATCAGCTGCGACATTGAGATTTCGTGTAACGGAAGGATGAGCTAATTTGGCAGCTTTATTTGTGAGTAGCTGACGGCAAGAGCAGTAAATTTTAAGATCTTTCCCTTTCCTACGGCTAGTCGACACCCCGGCGGGATCACAAAAGAGTCTGGAGAACTAAAGACCATTGCATTAATGTGACAAAAGCTTGGCTAAAAATCATAACAGGCAATAAAAAGATTGTCTTGGTTTCTAATTCATTATTCCTGTGGATTTTAAACTGCAGCTGCAGGTTTGCCACATTTTTTATCCAAAGCAGCAGTCAGGGCTCCAAAATAACAAAACAGGCTTTTGAATTGAACCAATGAGTTTAAAGCAAGCACGCAGAGACACAGGACCAATGGAGTTCAAATGTGAGGTTTGGTGACAGCCTCAAGCCACTCAGATTGCAGAAATACTGAGAGGTAATTCCAGGTATTTAAACCCAGACAAGGAAATAAAAGCTTGCCACCTCTTTAGTTGGCAGGAGGGAGAGGCGAGGCTCTCATATAGAATCCTGCAGTTTAATATATATCTTCAGAAAATCACGACCTAAAGAGAAAGAGATACCAACTCAAAGTGTTTCAGACGGAAGCATCAGAAGAAAGTTCATACTTCCAACCGACGCCTGGTATTATGTTATTTGAGAGTGACTATATCCGATAAGGATTTATTTTGTTATTCCTGAATGAGCCTTGTAATATTCGAACAGCATTCTATTGGGGAGTTTATTCAATTTGTTAATTGTTTTAATAAGGTTGTCACCAGTGTTAACAGAAAGACCTGTTAATTGTTCATGATAGAGAGGCCGGAATTTTATCGGCACGTCCACTGCAATTGTGGGGGAAGGGGAGGCTTGGGGAACGGCATTCTCCGCCGACCTTGGGCGGGATTGTACGAAACTCGGGCGGGATGCGAAACTCGGGTAGTGGGATGCTCCTGGTTTTGGTAAATTAAAGCAGGATCTAACACCCTGGGTGGAATTTTACCAGTGCTGGTAAGATTCCACCCAGGGTGTTAGATCCTGCTTTAATTTACCAAAACCAGGAGCATCCCACTACCCTCGCGCACACTCGTATAAGATTACAAGGCGACGTATCCCTTTGGGTGGTTCCAAAATCGTGCAGAGGGAAAAAAAATCACCTCCGTGTCGTAACATTTGGCAACTCAGGTTAAAACCTAACGATCGCGATTGGAAATCATTGGTTTTCCCCAACATGGTGTCAGTGAGGTGGGGCAATGGCAGGAGGTGGTATCATTTAAGCTCTACCTTTTCAGTTTCCTCCTGCTTCTCCTTCTCTCTCAATCCAAGTGTCCTCTCGTGTGTTTACAGAAACTCCAGGAGATGGATGAGAAGCGGGTACAGAAGCTGTGCGAGGCGTACAAGATGTTTGCGGACACGGAACGTCAAGTCATGCCAATCATTGGGAAGTGCCTGGATGGGATGACGAAAGCTGCAGAATCTGTGAACGAGAGCGGTGTACGTAGAATTGCTGATCATTAATACTGTGTGATCGACGGCCATGCGTCAGGCACGGCTCAGTGGACCTTCGGGCCCGAGTATCACTTGAACACAAAATCTAGTCTTTCATGTATTCATTCGTGGGACATGGGCGTCGCTGGCTGGGCCAGCATTTATTGCCCATCCCTAGTTTCCCCCGGGTGCTCCGGTTTCCTCCCACAGTCCGAAAGACGTGCTGGTTAGGGTGCATTGGCCGTGCTAAATTCTCCCTCAGTGTTACCCGAACAGGCACCAGAATGTGGCGACCAGGGGATTTTCACAGTAACTTCATTGCGGTGTTAATGTAAGCCCACTTGTGACAAATAAATAAACTTTAGCTTTATGCATGCACATTTTGTAAAAACAAGCGTTGAGTCTTCATATGTGTCTCCTCCCCTCTCGTTTTTAACCAGGATTCTCAAGTACTGATTGAGGCCTACAAGTCAGGCTTTGAGAGACCGGGGGAGTTGGAATTTGAAGACTACAGCCAGATGATTAATCGGACCTCGTCAGAAAATAGTCTTGGTTCTCTTAAGTCGGAGTCTCGAGTTGACCAGAGGACCATTAATAAAAGCAAGACCAAACGTTGGCCATTTGGAAAGAAGAACAAGGTATGGCCATAAAGACACGGAGCTCCAGTTCGCCTAACAGATTACTCAAACGTGATCGCGTGCTAACAATTCTTAACATGAGGCATGGATTTATAATTTTATTGGTTCCACCTCACATCTTACAGCTTTTTTTTTCACCTTTTACCGATGAGAACTTTTTATTCTAGCGTGCGTTGCTGGTTTTCATTCTCTCTTTGACCTTACAGGAACTTTCATGTCACTGTTATTTGCTTTTAGGTGGCAGCCCTCGCATTTGCATCTACTTTTAGTTTCTCCTATTTTCTTCCAATATTTTCCTCTTCCTTGCCAAAGGCCTGCCGTGCTCCAGGTGCTGACCCGTACTGGGATACAGATCCGTGAGCTCTTCGCTGCATTGTGTCTACTCGAGGCTCAACACTTAAGAGTCGGAAGGCTAGGCCCTGTTTCAAACACGTAATATAGACTGGCACTCCCTGTGCTGTACTGAGGGAGCGCGCATTCAGCCAAGCCCCCATTAATCAGCTGGGCATGCACCATGGTGTTACTATGAAAGAACATCACCAATTACAGATTATCTGACCATCGTCTCATTACAGTTTGCAGCGTTCAAATTGACTGCCATGTTTTCTGTGTCACACCAGGGACTACGCTTCAAAATGTTTCATTGGCCGTAAATCGTTTTGGAACATCTTGTGGTCGTAAAAGGGCCCTATCTCAGTGCAAGTCTTGGTTTCAACAGTGGGTGTTCATGTGCTTAGGGCAACACTGCTGAACCTGATACTATTCCCAGTGGGCAGCACGGTAGCACAGTGGTTAGCACTGCTGCCTCACAGCGTCAGGGACCCGGGTTCGATTCCTGGCTTGGGTCACTGTCGGTGCGTGAGTCTGCATGTTCTCCCCGTGTCTGTGTGGGTTTCCTCCGGGTGCTCCAGTTTCCTCACACAGTCTGAAAGACGTGCTGGTTAGTTGGTTTGGCCATGCTAAATTCTCCCTCAGTGTACCCGAATAGGCGCCGGGAGTGTGGCGACTAGGGGATTTTCACAGCAACTTCATCGCAGTGTTAATGTCAGCATACTTGTGACACTAATAAATAAACTTTAGGTGCATTGACCATGCTAAATTCTCCCTCAGTAAACCTAAACAGGCAAAGAACAAGGAAAATTACAGCACAGGAACAGGCCCTTTGGCCCTCCAAGCCTGCACCGACCATGCTGCCCGACTTAACTAAAACCCCCTTCCGGGGACCATATCCCTCCATCCCCATCCTATTCATGTATTTGTCAAGACGCCCCTTAAAAGTCACTATTGTATCTGCTTCCACTATCTCCCCCGGCAACGAGTTCCAGGAACCCACCACCCTCTGTATAAAAAGCCTGCCAAAAGGGAGTGTGGCGACTGGGGGATTTTCACAGTGACTTCATTGCCGGGTTAATGTGAGCCAACTTGTGACTAATAAATAAACTTTCAACTTAAAATCAGTTTTCCAGGAGGAGTTGCTGAATAGATACCATAGCCTGGCTGAGTTATTTTTCCCCCCTCCTTTTCCTCCTATGTCACTCCACGGGTTTGCTGGAGACTGTTGTTTCTGGCCTCAGTGCTGGCTGAGATACGTTAAATACGTAACATTTGGGAAATACCCTTGATCTTTCCTGGCTGTGCATCTTGATAGCACATAGGCTGGTGCTTTTATCCGCTCTCTCAGGGGAGCCATTCATTGAGCCTGTGGGGGACCATTGGGGATTCTCCAGCGAACCATTCTTCTCCTGTCGTGTGATGCCATTATACAAGGGCGGGTGTGTTCGGCCGAATGACAACCCAACCAGCATTGGTAGGAAAGCAGATCTAGCCCGCTCTCATTGCTGGATTTAGTCATGCGAGCGCTGGGAGTTGACTCCTAACCCAGACTGAATGATATCAGCCATGCCTCAGTTACCAGCACATTCCGACACAAAGCTGTGGGTTGTGAGGGAGCCTTGCGCTGTCGGACGTGCCATCTTCCAGGTCCGTGTTGGATTTAACCGTTCCCAAGACAGCGTTCCAAGAGCGTTAACCCCGGATGCCTCGTCTAAATATTTATCACTCAACTGAAACAGACTGCTCATTATTGCATTGCTGTTTGTGGGAGCTTACTGTGCATCAATTGAATAAAGAACAAAGAAAATTACAGCACAGGAACAGGCCCTACGGCCCTCCAAGCCTGCACCGACCATGCTGCCCAACTGAACTAAAAACCCCTACCCTTCCGGGCACCATATCCCTCTATTCCCATCCTATTTACGCATTTGTCAAGACGACCCTTAAAAGTCAGTATTGTATCCGCTTCCACTACCTCCCCCCGGCAGCGAGTTCCAGGCCCCACCACCTTCTGTGTAAAAAAACTTGCCTTGTACATCTCCTTTAAACCTTGCCCCTCATACCTTAAACCTGTGTCCCCTAGTAATTGACTCTTCCACCCTGGGAAAAAGCTTCTGACTATCCAGGTTGCCACAAGACATAGGAGCAGAATTAGGCCACTCGACCCATCGAGTCTGCTCCGCCATTCGATCATGGCTGATATTTTTCTCATCCCCATTCTCCTGCCTTTTCCCCATAACCCCTCATCCCCTTATTAATCAAGAACCTATCTATCTCTGTCTTAAAGACACTCAATGACCTGGCCTCCACAGCCATATGCAGCAAAGAGTTCCACAGATTCACCACTCTCTCTGGCTGAAGAAATTCCTCCTCATCTCTGTTTTAAAGTATTGTCCCTTTAGCCTGAGGTGGTGCCCTCTGGTTCTAGTTTTTCCTACTAGTGGAAACATCCTCTCTGCGTCCACTCTATCCGGGCCTCGCAATATCCTGTAAGTTTCAATAAGATCCCCCCCTCATCCTTCTGAACTCCAATGGGTACAGACCCAGAGTCCTCAACCGTTCCTCATACAACAAGCTCTTCATTCCAGGGATCATTCCTGTCAACTTCCTCTGGACCCTTTCCAAGGCCAGCACATTTCTGATATTACAACCGTGACTACACTTGTGAAAGTACCTCATTGACTGTAAACTGCTTTGGGGCGTCTGGTGCGCATGAACCAAATGAAAGCCCTATCGCTTAAGGGAACACGCAAATGCAGACAGTTCTGAATTCATTTGAGAGTCTTAATCTTTCTAAGTATTCATGTTCGCAGTGGGCTTCACTGCCAAGGCTGGTCGTGGAATTCTACAGCACAGAAAGAAGCCCTCTTGCGCATTGTGTCTGCCTCAGCCATCAAGCACTTATCTATTCTCATCCCACTTTCCAGCACTTGGTCCGTAGCCTTGTATGTTTTGTCATTTCAAATGCTCATTGAAATGCTTCTTAAATGTTGAGGGTCCACCACCTCATTGCCCTTCAAGAGATTGTTGGCCAACTGCAGACCGTGCGGTCAAGGCTCCATCATGGCTTTCCTGGTGACACCGTGGATTAATATGCGGCTCAAAATGGCTGAATCGCGAGGGTCAGGAACATCTCGTGTTTGATCCCTGCGTGCATACTGAATTAACCAGAAGAACAAAGAACAATACAGCACAGGAACAGGCCCTTCGGCCCTCCAAGCCCGTGCCGCTCCCTGGTCCAAACTAGACCATTCATTTGTATCCCTCCATTCCCACTCCGTTCATGTGGCTATCTAGATAAATCTTAAACGTTCCCAGTGTGTCCGCCTCCACCACCTTGCCTGGCAGCGCATTCCAGGTCCCCACCACCCTCTGTGTAAAATATGTCCTTCTGATATCTGTGTTAAACCTCCCCCCCTTCACCTTCAACCTATGACCCCTCGTGAACGTCACCACCGACCTGGGGAAAAGCTTCCCACCGTTCACCCTATCTATCCCCTTCATAATTTTATACACCTCTATTAAGTCTCCCCTCATCCTCCGTCTTTCCAGGGAGAACAACCCCAGTTTACCCAATCTCTCCTCATAACTAAGCCCCTCCATACCAGGCAACATCCTGGTAAACCTCCTCTGTACTGTCTCCAAAGCCTCCACGTCCTTCTGGTAGTGTGGCGACCAGAACTGGACGCAGTATTCCAAATGCGGCCGAACCAACGTTCTATACATCTGCAACATCAGAAGCTCAGAATTCCCTCCACATCTCCCTATTCATTCATTTTTATTCATTCATGGGACATGGGCATCGCTGGCTGGCCAGCATTTATTATGTGGAAATGCCGGCGTTGGACTGGGGTGGGCACAGTAAGAAGCCTCACAACACCAGGTTAAAGTCCAACACGTTTATTTGGTAGCACAAGCTTTCGGAGCGCTGCTCCTTCTTCAGGTGAGTCATTTATTGCCCATCCTTAGTTGCCCTTGGAGGGCAGTTGAGAGTCAACCACATTGCTGTGGCTCTGGAGCCACATGTAGGCCCGACCAGGTAAGGACGGCAGATTTCCTTCCCTAAAGGACATTAGTGAACCGGATGGGTTTTTCCGACAATGGTTTCATGGTCATCAGTAGATTCTTAATTCCAGGTATTTTTTATTGAATTCAAATTCCACCATCTGCCGTGGCGGGATTCGAACCCGGGTCCCCAGCACAATAGTTGAGTTTCTGGTTTAATAGCCTAGTGATAATACCACTAGGCCATCGCCTCCCCCGATCAAAACATTCCAAGGAAGGCTATGGATCAAAAAGTTTTAACACTGAGCTACTTGAGATAGAACTCCACATAGACAATGACCCAAATTGGGAATGGAACCCGGGTCCCTGGCGCTGTGAGGCAGCAATGCTAACCACCATGCTATCATTCCACCAGCATATGTAAAAAGACATTTGATGATGGCTTAGTTATGTAGGCCTCCTGGGAACAGTGTGCCCACTCAGCCAGGATGACACAGATCTGTAATGCCCACTACTGCCATCTGTCCGATACGAGGCAGATGGGTGAAGATCAGTCAGGTGGGTGAGGCTCTGCAAAGCCAACTGAGTGGTAGTACCTTAAGGCAACACCTTATGCTTTGGGTGCAGTGGTCAATGTTCTCTTCCGTGCAGAGACACCCTCTGCTTGACTTGCAGTCACGGTGGAGGAAGTCAACTAATGTAGGCCAATATTTTTGTTCCCACCTGCATGGCCAAGTTTCACTGGAAAGGTAGATAGAAACATAGAAGATAGGAGCAGGAGGAGGCCATTTGGCCCTTCAAGCCTGCTCCGCCATTCATTACAATCATGGCTGATCGTCAAACTCAATAGCCTCATCCTGCTTTCTCCCCATAACCTTTGATCCCCAAGTGCTATATCCAGCCGCCTCTTGAATACATTCAATGTTTTGGCATCAACTACTTCCTGTGGCGATGAATTCCACAGGCTCACCACTCTTTGGGTGAAGAAATGTCTCCTCATCTCTGGGACGGCACGGTGGCATAGTGGTTGGCACTGCTGCTTCACAGCGCCAGGGACCCGGGTTCGATTCCCTGCTTGGGTCACTGTCTGTGTGGAGTCTGCACGTTCTCCCCGTGTCTGCGTGGGTTTCCTCCGGGTGCTCCGGTTTCCTCCTACATTCTGAAAGACGTGCTGGTTAGGGTGCATTGACCCGAACAAGCGCCGGAGTGTGGCGACTCGGGGAATTTCACAGTAACTTCATTGCAGTGTTAATGTAAGCCTTACTTGTGACTAATAAATAAACTTTAACTTTAAAAATGGTCTCCCCCGAATCCTCAGACTGTGTGACCCCTGGTTCTGGACTCCCCCACCATCGGGAACATCCTCCCTGCATCTACCCTGTCCAGTCCTGTTAGAATTTCATAAGTCTCTATGAGATTCTCCTCCCCCCCCCCCCCCCCCCCACCCCCCCCACCCCCATTCGTCGGAACTCCTCATTGGAGCCTTGCCGCCATTGAATCACAGCTTTACAAAAAGCTGTCGGAGGGGATGAGGGCCAGCGAGCCTCGTGCCCTCTCTCCTTTTGTTTCTTGTAACGCAGACAGATGGGCGGCATAAGTGTCCAGGGACCTCGGAGCCCACCCGATCTCCTCCAAGTGACCGCTTCCCACCTTGAGTATTTTGCAACCGGATATTCATCCGGCGTCTTGAGTTTGAAGCGTATTGAGGCCCTGCTGGATTCCGCCCTCACCCCCATGTCCACCCACTGAGGAGTGAAGACCCCAACTCACTTCTCCATAGCAACAACAATGACTTATCTCTCATTCCTTCAACTCGAGGTGTCAATAACCATTGTACCCTCACCGCTGCCTGGGCATGTAAGGCACTTTGGAAAGTCCTGGATATAAATACAAATCTTTCTTTTTTTTCTCTATCTCTTGGTGTATTTTTCCTGCTGGGACTGCAGACATTTTCCTTTTTTTTTTTAGCAATGTAACCTTGTTCCTGCAATAACTATTGAATTTTTTTCTTGCAGTGAGTTCTGGACCGTGATGCCAAATAACCTCTTGATCTTCTCTCTTCTTCATGCATCCGCTCTCCCTCCCCCCAACACACCCCGTCACCCCTTCCTGATCAATGCAAAAAGTCTCGTGAATTGGCTGGCACTGAGTGAGGCACGGGCACGTGGCACGCATGCAGTCTAACCAGCTTTTAATAGGCAGTAATGAACGCTGGCATGTAACAATCTGACTTGACGGTGAACACGTAGGAATGCATGAAATGTCTTTGTAAATGTGGCCACTCTTTTTAAAATAAAAGAAGGGTGCAATGATAGGTGGCATTCTCAAGTCAGGAGTGGGGAGCGTTGGTTGTGTTTGGAATGGACCCTGCTATTGACCTCTGAGCGTTGTTGAATCCAGTCCAATGGAATAAAGGCCTCTTATTTGTATTTCTCTGACAGTCGTCCAAATCTAGTTGAAAGATCATGAGGTGGAGATGCCGGCGTTGGACTGGGGTCGGGCACAGTAAGAAGTCTCACAACACCAGGTTGAAGTCCAACAGGTTTATTTGGAATCATGGGCTTTCGGAGCGCTGCTCCTTCATCAGGTGATACTCACTGATTCCAAATAAACCTGTTGGACTTTAACCTGGTGTCGTGAGACTTCTTACAGTTGAAAGATGGTAACTGTTGGTGTGCATTGAGCTGTAAGAGTGAGAGTTATCTGCGTCAATCCCCGCTGCATCCTTGGTGGGTTCGTCCTGGTCATGGCAGGGTGTGAATTGGGCATCTTACTGCCTCCAAGCAAATCAAAGCCGGGATTAGATCCATCCAGCTCCTGATCCATTGCACATTCACACATGGGGAAGATGGACTTTCGGATGAGATTCCAATAGGTTGATGGTCCCACTGGAATGGCACCTTAGCAAGAATCTGTGCCTTCAGTTGAGGAGGGAGAAAATGGGAAGAAATAACTAATGAAATACTCCCTCTGAGGTAATGAAACTCGCGTTCAACCTCAAACTAGGCCCAGGCACGCAAACACAGAACTGTATCTGGAGAGGAACACACGACGTACCAGACAAATTCAAAGGCCCAAAATGCATTGCTTCATGGCAGCCAGAGGCAGTGCAAACCACCCCAATTTTTAACCCTAACCATTATTCTGCTTCTTTCAATTTGCACATTAGAAAGCATGCAGTGGAAAATCTATACTAATTCCCTCTCTCTCCTGGCTTTCACACCTTCCCTGTATTTACAATGAGAAATGAGAGTGCGGATGACTTAATGGTGCCGGAAGCAATTGAGAATTCACCCTCCCGCGCCCCTCCCACCCCCACTCATTCTTCCTCATATTCCTCCCCGCACGCACCCCCCCCCCCAAAAAAAAGCATCCTGTCCCATCGATTCCGTACTGACACACAAAAAAACACCTGACCTCCAACCTAATCCCAGCTACCAGCAATTGGCCCATAGCCTTGAATGTTATGACATGCCAAGTGTACATCCAGGTACGTTTTGGGAACTTTCACAGTAACTTCATTGCAGTGTTAATGTAAGTCTACTTGTAACACTAATAAATAAACATTTTTTAAAGGATGTGAGGTATCCCGTCCCCATCACCCTCCCAGGCAGCGCATTCCAGAGCATCACCACCACCTGGGTAAGAGAGCTTTTCCTCACATCCCCCCTAAACCTCTTGCTCACCTTGAACCTATGTCCCCTCATGACTGACCCTTCAACTAATGGGAACAGCTGCTCCTTATCCACTCTGTCCATATCCCCCATAATCTTGAACACCTCGATCAGGTCGCACCTCAGTCTTCTCTGCTCCAGAGAAAACAACCCAAGCCTATCCAACCTCTCTTCATAACTTAAATGTTCCATCCCAGGCAGCATCCTGGTGAATCTCCTCTGCACCCTCTCCAGTGCAAACACATCTTTCCTGGTTAAAAAAAAGTTTATTTATTCGTCACAAGTAGGTTTACATTAACACTGCAATGAAGTTACTGTGAAAATCCCCTTGTCGCCACATTCCGGAGCCTATTCGGATAGACAGAGAGAATGTAGCACAGCCAATGCACCCTAACCAGCACATCTTTCAGACTGTGGGAGGAAACAAGAGCACCCGGAGGAAACCCACGCAGACACGGGGAGAAAGTGCAAACTCCGCGCACACAGGGACCCAAGCCGGGAATCGAACCCGGGTCCCTGGCGCTGTGAGGCAGCAGTGCTGACCACTGTGCCACCCCGTCCTACAATGTGGGGCGGCACGGTGGCACAGTGGTTAGCACTGCTGCTTCACAGCGCCAGGGACCTGGGTTCGATTCCTGGCTCGGGTTACTGGCTGTGTGGAGTCTGCACGTTCTCCCTGTGTCTGCGTGGGTTTCCTCCGGGTGCTCCAGTTTCCTCCCACATTCTGAAAGGCGTGCTGGTTAGGGTGCATTGACCCGAACAGGCGCCGGAGTGTGGCGACTAGGGGAATTTCACAGTAACTTCATTGCAGTGTTAATGTAAGCCATACTTGTGACTAATAAATAAACTTTAACTTTAGAATTGGTGGCCTCACCAAAGTGCTGTATGTGGTAAACCACCGTCGTGCCTTCGGCACGGTTGAGCTGTATAGTTGCCACGACTGTTCGTATGTGAGACATTCCCTGACGCCTTTAATTCGGCTGCACCTTTAACTGGAGGCTCCGCCCTCAGGGTATAAAGGCTGCAGCCCTCCCCCTCCGGCCTCAGTCGGGAGATCCTCATGCCCAGCATTGTTCTGTTTATTGTTCTGTTCCACATCGTTCCTTTTTAGCGAATAAAAGCCTTCTGTTCCTGGCAACATCAGCCTTGTCTATTTATCAGATGCGCCTCACTGTACAACTCCCAACATGACCTCCCTGCTCTTGTAATCTCGTTGCCTTGGACGTGGAATAGGAAATGCCTCACTGGGACAAGTAGCAGAGACCTGCCTTGACTGATGGCAGCTCTATCCCCGCGTGAGTCAGCACTAGTGAGAGGGGGGCAGGAAATTGGTTGCAAAGTTGGCTTTAGCATTTGTTCCATACTCTCCTTTACGTCGAGAGCTTAGTGTTAGACAATAAAATTGATGCACGTCAATCGAGCACAAGACACAAGGCTTCGGTAACTGAAGGCTTTTATTGTCTAACAATGGAACTATTAGAACACAAGTACACCACTCCAGACTGAAGGGGTCCCGCCCGAGCAGGGGGTCTTATACCTCTCCCAGGAGGCGGGGCCCGACTGGGATGTGCCACAACAGCAACAACCACAGGTGTATTAATCCCACAGTGTGAACACCCTAGCCCAACAACAACATTAGAACAACCCCACAGTGGTAACCAACGATGGTTCACCACAGGCAGGAAATTGGTTGCAAAGTTGGGGGTGAGGGGCGGCAGGAAGAGGGGAATGTTTTTCTGGATAGCAAAGCGATGAAGAAGCGGCGAGTCCTCAGTGCTTCCTGTAACTGTTGCACCCTTCGTCACGTTTGAGTTTACTCAGCCCAGCCCACCCCACTGAGCTGCCGTACAGAACCGCCGGCTGCGTTCCGCTTCCTTATCCACACCTTTGAAACGATGGCCAACTTCATCAATAATTTCGCATCCTGCTCTTTTGAACTCCTTTTATTTTCCAGGGCAGAATCAGATTGGGCAATGCCATACACAAGCAAATGTGCCAGGGCATGCCTTGGTGAGGTGATGCACCACAGATTGGTGAGGGTTGGCGGGGGAGGGGGGGATGGTGGGGAGTCCATGTTCCCTTTGTTTGAGCTCAGTTGGGTGGAGTGCGGGTGGAGGGAAGGGAGGGAAGGAGTTGGAGAAGGTTATTGAGTCGGCAACTTGAATCATGCTCGTGATAGCACGGGGAGGCAGTGGGATTGTCACTGGGTTAGTAATCCAGAGACCCTTGGTAATGCCCAGGGGACCCAGGTTCTTATTAAAAATTATTTTGTGGGACTTGGGCATCGTTGGCTGGGCCAGCATTTATTGCCCACCCCTAGTTGCCCGAGGGCAGTTGAGAGTCATAAACAAAAGCAAATCACTGCGGACGCTGGAATCTGAAACCACAAGAGAAAACGCTGGAAAATCTCAGCAGGTCTGGCAGCATCTGTATGGAGAGAAAAGAGCTGACGTTCTGAGTCCAGATGACCCCTTGTCAAAGCTAGATCTGGACTCAGAACGTCTTTTCTCTCCTTACAGATGCTGCCAGACCTGCTGAGATTTTCCAGCATTTTCCCTTTTGGTGGCAGTTGAGAGTCAACCACATTGCTGTGGCTTCTGGAGTCACATGTAGGCCAGACCGGGTAAGGACGGCAGATTTCTTTCCCTAAAGGACATTAGGTGAACCAGATGGGTTTTTCCGACAATGGTTTCATGGTCATCAGTAGATTCTTAATTCCAGATTTTTAAAATTGAATTCAAATTCCACCATCTGCTGCGGCGGGATTCGAACCCGGATCCCCAGAACATTCGCTGAGTTTCTGGATTAATAGTTTAGCAAGAATACTGCCTCCCCCATAGCAGATGGTGAAATTTGAATTCAATAAAAATCTGGAATTAAGAATCTACTGATGACCGTGAAACCATTGTCGGAAAAACCCATCTGGTTCACTAATGTCCTTTAGGGAAGGAAATCTGCCGTCCTTACCCGATCTGGCCTACATGTGACTCCAGAGCCACAGCAATGTGGTTGACTCTCAACTGGCCTCGGGGATGGGCAATAAATGCTGGCCAGCCAGCAACGCCCATGAACAAATGTAAAAACAAAACATGAGCAGCCGAGGGCCCAGGAGATGAGTGCGAGACTCTTGCCTGGTCTAAAGAAAAGCCCAAGGATCGCCATGAAGAACGAACTTGGGGACAAGAGTAGGCCATTCAGCCCTTCGAACCCATTCCATTAGATCATGGCAGATTTAAAAGCATCCAGAGAGGATGTCTCTGGAAAAATCTTTCTGTGCCAGCAATGTCCGTTTGGTTTTTGGAACCGTCTTATGCCTTCAGAAGCAGATCAGGGAATTGAGTCGAACAAATGCAAAATTCACTTCCTAACTTCAGTTTTAATCAACTGTGGTTTTGGGTCTGGGAATTTCCAGCAACCCAACCCCTTCAATGAGTGACTCAATAGCTGTGGCACAGTGGTTGGCACTGCTGCCTCACAGTGGTTAGCGCTGCTGCCTCACAGCGCCAGGGACACAGGTTCAATTCCTGGCTTGGGTCACTGTCTGTGCGGAGTCTGCACGTTCTCCTCGTGTCTGCGTGGGTTTCCTCCAGGTGCTCCGGTTTCCTTCCATAGTCTGAAAGACGTGCTGGTTAGGTGGATTGGCCATGCTAAATTGACCCTAGTGTCAGGGGGATAAGCAGGGTAAATACATGGGGTTACAGGAATAGGGCCTGGGTGGGACTGTGGTCGGTGCAGACTCGATGGGCCAAATGGCCTCCTTCTGCACTGTAGGGGTTCTATGCTCCTGTAACTGCTCCAGAGTTGGATTCTGAGGACTTGGGAATGGGATGTAAACAAAAAAAGTTTCCATTGTTAGACAGGATGAGAAATAGGGATGAATTTGGTCGGACAACTCTCCCCGCTTAACCCCCATTATGCGGCAATTAACTCCTGCATTTTATTGATGCATGATATTGTGAATTTACTTGTGTGTGGGTGTGTGACCCTGAAGCTCTTGAATAGTGTCCAGCCTGATGGTCTGAATTCAAGTGGAGCAGTATGTGGAAGCCAGGAAGGGATAATCCACATTCTCTAGCTGAAAGAAAAATTATTCTCTGGGGTTGGGTTTTCAATTTGTCCGCCAACCTCCCCTCCCCCCTCCCTCACCCCACCCTCCCCCCAAATTTCCTGAGTTTGGGGGAGGTGGGGAATTGCAGTGGGAAAATCAATTGGGGGTTTGCGCTCCTCCTTGTTACCCAGTGAGCCTTCCAGGAAAGTGGGAGAGAACAGGATTGGGGTCATAACTGGTGGACATTATCGATTAGTAACTGGTCCAACCTGAATTCCTGGCTCCTGGTATGGAGATCAGTTACTTGGGTGGAAGGTGCTGGAAGCTGTCTCCCAGGAGAGCCAACACCTTTAGGAGATGAGGGGATAAAATATGAAAAGGCATGTGCTTCTGGTGGGATTGTCAGATCCAAAGCAACACTTGAAACAAGTTTGGTGTTTCCTGTTCTGAGAACGTTGCTTGCATTTTTCTAATGGGCACCACGGTGGCACAGCGGTTGGCACTGCTGCCTCTCAGCGCCTGGGACCCGGGTTCGATTCCCGGCTTGGGTCACTGTCTGTGGAGTCTGCACGTTCTCCCTGTGTCCGCGTGGGTTTCCTCCGGGTGCTCCGGTTTCCGCCCACAGTCCGAAAGACGTGCAGATGAGGTGCATTGGCCGTGCTAAATTCTCCCTCAGTGTACCCGAACAGGCGCCGGAGTGTGGCGACTAGGGGATTTTCACAGTAACTTCATTGCAGTGTTAATGTAAGCCTTACTTGTGACTAATAAATAAACTTTAAATGAACTTTATTATGGCTGATCTGTGGCCTAACCCCAAGTACCCACCCTAGGCTAATGGGACCCCAGGTGCCTCACAAAGAGCTGCCACATAGATTCCCCCAGTGAAGCTCGATCTCCAGCGCCCAGCACTTTGACTATCAGTCACCCTATCATCAACCCTGTGCTTGTGTGTGTCACAATCACAGAATACTACAGTACAGAAGAGGCCCTTCGGCCCATCGAGTCTGCACCCACCCGTGAAAGACCCAGACCTGCCCACCTAATCCCACTTGACAACACTTGGCCCATAGCCTTGAATGTTATGGCGTGCCAAGTACTCATCCAGGTACATTTTAAAGGATGTGAGGCCCCCCCGCCTCCACCACCCTCCCAGGCAGCGCATTCCAGACCCTCACCACCCTCTGGGGGAAAAGTTTTTCCTTGAATCCCCCCATAGCCTCCCATCCCTCACTTTTAACTTGTGTCCCCTCGTAACTGACCCTTCAACTAAGGAGAACAGCTGCTCCTTAATGCGCCAGAGCTGTGAAACTTGTGGTAAAGGGTGAGTGGGGTGGGTGGTTGGACCTGAAAGAGAATTCTCACCTCAGAGAAACTGTTAGCTCAAAGAGAATGTGTTGTGGAGGCAGGATGAGATGAACTCGAAAGGCTCCTACTTTTAATTGGCAACAAAATGGCTGAAAGACTTTTCAAGGGCATCGTTGGACATCACCGTTTGTCCTCCCTCTCTCCCCTTCCCTCTGTTGTTTTACGTCATGAGTTGACATCTTCCCTTTCCATTAACAGCTTCCACCCCCTCCCTTCTCACCTTTGAACTCTTACCCTTCGTCTGTCGCTAATGGGAACCCATCCCCCAAGTTCACCAGGGATCCGCTGTCTTACTGTCTAAACGAGATAAAGACAGTGAAACCCAGGATCCCTTCTTTCCGAAGCTTGCGGAGGGGGGTAAGTTGCTTTCCTCGCCAATACTCGCGTACTGTGGGTGTTGCACTTGTCTGGGGAGCTGGAACCCTGTTGCCTCAACTCTACGCGCTGACTTTTTTGGGGGCTAATAACTGCGTTAACTGCGGAGATTTTCTTCCCAAGAAAACCGTATTACCAATTAGGTTCTCTTATTTGTTTGAGAGAAAGGGGGAAGAGTTCAAGAGGAGATGAATGCAGGAAAGGAAGATGATCACACTCCCAGATGCAGACAGATCAGGCATTGCTGGGGCCACCTCGGTACCGAAGATGGGTTTGACATACTGGTTGTTTCAGCCTTGACCTGAATCAGGACATAGAATCCCTACAGTGCAGAAGGAGCCCATTCAGCCCATTGAGTTTGCACCGACCACAATCCCACCCAAGCCCCATCCCCATAACCCCATGCATTTACCCTAGCTAGTACCCCTGACACTAAGGGGCAATTTAGCATGGCCAATCCACCTGACCCGCACATCTTTGGACTGTGGGAGGAAACCGGAGCACCCGGAGGAAACCCACGCAGACACGGGGAGAATGTGCAAACTCCGCACAGACAATGACCCAAGCCGGGAATCGAACACGGGTCCCTGGCGCTGTGAGGCAGCAGTGCTGACCACTTGTGCCAACGTGCCACCCTTGAAGATGGGAAAGGGTTTGAAGTACTGGTTGACTTGAATCAGGACAGTCGCCCTCGACTGGTCGTTGACCAGTTGTGCGAATAGGCGCAGAGAAATAACGAATCCGGAGCATTCCGCCTTAAGCCGAAGGATGGGAAGTTAAAGGAGTTGAAATGAGGCTATTCTAGGCTCCCATTCCAGGGGAGAGACTAACTCTCTTGATTAGCCAAACGCTGGTCAAGTGGTCCTGGCACTGGGTTAGCAAATGCAGAGATTCAAATCCCAAGTTGTGGACGAGCAGAGGTAAATAGTTGCTGAATACACCTAACGTTACAATAGATTGATTTTGTTTTGGGGTGTCTCAGGGGAATCAAAGGATTTGGGAAGTAGGCAGGAAGACGGAGTTGAGGACCAAGATCAGCCATGGTTGTGTTCAATGGACAGAACAGGCCTGAGAAGTCAAATGACCTTTTTCTCATGTTCCAGCTAATTAATGTGCTTGTCAAGGAAGAAACTTAGATACTTAAACTGATGAAATGTAAGATGGAAACAAATGTTATTACTCTTGTTCAATGATGGAATGATAACAGCACAGGATACATGATACACCGTCAGTGTGAATAAAGCTGCCCCATAGATTTGCTTTTTTATATTAGGCGTAATTAGCTATTGGTTCCTTTCATGGTCAGTGCTTAATGCCTGGCCCAAGCCACCTTGACCAAGACATTATCATAGAATCCCTACAGTGCAAAAGAAGGCCATTTTCCCCTTTGAGTCTGCACCAACTCTCTGACAGAGTATCTTGCCCAGGCTCATCTCCTGCCCTGTCCCCGTAACTCCACACATTTACCTCGCTAATCCCTCCTGACCTACACAACCTAAGACACTAAGGGGCAATTGAGCACCTAACCTGCATATTTTGGAACTGGGACTTTTTTCCCTGGAGTGTAAGAGACTTAGGGGTGATCTTATAGAGGTCTATAAAATAATGAGGGGCATAGATCAACGAGATAGTCAATATCTTTTCCTAAAGGTCGGGGAGTCTAAAACTAGAGGGCGTTGGTTTAAGGGGAGAGGTGCAAAAGGGGCAATTCTTTCACACAGAGGGTGGTGAGTGCCTGGAACGAGCTGCCAGAGATAGTAGTAGAGGTGGGTAGACTTTTCTCTTTTAAAAAGCATTTAGACAATTACATGGGTAAGATGGGTATAGAGGGATATGGGTCAAACGCGGGCAATTGGGATTAGCTTAGGGGTTAAAAAACGGGGCAGCATGGACAAGTTGGGCCAAAGGGCCTGTTTCCATGCTGTAAACCTTTATGACTCGATGACGACTCTTTGGACACTAGAATCTTAGAATCCCTACAGCACAGAAAGAGGCCATTCGGCCCATCGAGTCCGCACCGACCACAATCCCACCCAGGCCCTATCCCCACATCCCTACATATTTACCCACTAACCTACGCATCCCAGGACACTAAGGGCAATTTTAGCATAGCCAATCAACCTAACCCGCACATCTTTGGACTGTGGGAGGAAACCGGAGCACCCGGAGGAAACCCACGCAGACACGAGGAGAATGTGCAAACTCCACACAGACAGTGACCCAAGCCGGGAATTGAACCCAGGTCCCTGGAGCTGTGAAGCAGCAGTGCTGACCACTGTGCTACCGTGCCGCCCCATTAAGGGGCAATTTAGCATGGCCAATCCACCTAACCTGCACATCTTAGGACACTAAGGGGCAATTTAGCATGGCCAATCCACCTAACCTACACATCTTTGGACACTAAGGGAGAATTTAGCACGGTCAATGCACCTAACCCAACACGTCATTGGACAGTGGGACAAAACCGGAGCACCCGGAGGAAATCTACGCAGACATGGGGAGAATGTGCAAACTCCACACAGACAGTGACGCGAGGCCAGAATTGAACCTGGGTCCCTGGCGCTGTGAGGCAGCAGTGTTGACCACTGCGCCATTGTGCCACCCCATTCTCGTGATGCTTGGTCTCTTGAGGGAGACTCTGATCCGGGCCAAGATAGCAACAGAGAGCTTGCAGATTAGCTTCCCCAGAGTGAAGGAGGAAACACTACGTGACGAGGCCCAGAGGTGAAGGGTGTACTGGAGTGGAACTGTAGTCCAGCACGTGTCCGAGTACTCTCTATAGAGGCGGAAAGGCATAGAAAGAGGACTGACGGTTGCATAAGGGTGATGTCTGGGTTGTGATAAAAACCCTCTGATAGGTGACTGAAGTAAACCAAGCCAGCACCACCCCTCAACCCCAACCACACCGTTTACTGTGACATAAAGTGTTCACAAGCTGTGGAATAAATAACCTGTGAAATGTATTCAGAGCTTATTGCCAGGCAGTTTGAACTAATAAATGTTGTGTCAATAGACACCATGGTGACACAATAAAGACCTACCTTGCAGGCTTTCTATCTCAGAGAGGCAAAACAAACTGCTACACTGATTATGTCAGAGCGCTTGTAACATCCCCAAACATAACGCTTGACACCAAGAAAATGTTTGAAAGGTCACAGCAGCGCTGACTGGCTGAATGATGATGTTGACTTGAGTTGACTCGACCATACTAACAGGCTTGGTGTGGTTTATACCAACGGGAATTCCTCTTGCCTTTTTAAAAAATTCCCCTGTGGGATTTCTGTTTCTCTATCTTTCCCGTTGCCCAAGTATCTGATTATTTTCTGACACCCTTCACTGCATCCTCTCACCCAGTGCCGGACAAAAGTACATTGTTGGATCCCAGTACAATTAAATTCCTTCCTCCTCATCGTTTCTCTCTCTCGCTGAGGGAGTTATGTTCAAACGTAGGCAGGTTTTCCTCGTAATACTGCCCCCTCAGAATTCCAAAGATGCGCGGGTTAGGTTGATTGGCCGTGCTAAATTGACCCTTAGTGTCAGGGAGGATGGCAGGGTAAATACGTGGGGTTACGGGAATAGGGCCTGGCTGGGATTGTGGTCGGTACAGACTCGATGGGCCAAATGGTCTCCTGTGCTGGAAGGATTCTATGAATCAGCATCTCAGTCTCTGATATATCATCAGTCATTAGCCTCTCCACCGAATTTTGTTTTTATTGGGCGTCACTGGCTGGCCAGCATTTATTGCCCATCCCTAGTTGCCCTTGAGAAGATGGTGAACTGTGTCTTGCTAGGCCACTTCAGAGAGTCAACCACATTGCTGTGGGTCTGGAGCCCCACGTGGGCCAGATCGGGTAAGGACGGCAGATTTCCTTCCCTAAAAGACATTTGTGAACCAGATGGGTTTTTCTGACAATCGACAATGATTTTGATTTGATTTATTATTGTCACAGGTATTGGGATACAGTGAAAAGTATTGTTTCTTGTGCGCTATACAGACAAAGCATACCGTTCATAGAGAAGGAAAGGAGAGAGTGCGGAATGTAGTGTTGCACTCATAGCTAGGGTGTAGAGAAAGATCAACTTAATATAAGGTGGACAAGATGGTCAACAGAAAATATGGAATGCTTTCCTTTATTGAGTGAAGTATTGAATACAGAAGCAGGGATGCAATGATGGGAATGTATAAAACGCTGGTTAGGTCACAGCTGGAATTTTGTGTACGGTTCTGGTCACCACGTTGCACGGAGGACATAATTACTCTGGAGAGAGTGCAGAGGAGAGTTACAAGAATGTTGCCAGAGCTTGAAAATTGCAGTTTATGAGGAGAGATTAGATAGACCTAATTGAGGGGCCTGGAAAGGGTAGAGAGGAAAGACCTGTTTCCCCAAGCTGAGGGGGCAGTTACCCGGGGGCACGGATTAAAGGTGATTGGTAGAAGGGTTAGAGGGGACATGAAGAAGAC
The DNA here is from genome assembly GCF_964213995.1 of Mustelus asterias. NCBI lineage: Eukaryota > Metazoa > Chordata > Chondrichthyes > Carcharhiniformes > Triakidae > Mustelus > Mustelus asterias. The sequence goes on along the minus strand of NC_135819.1, from coordinate 12,231,242 downwards.
TGTTTTCACCCAGAGGATGTGGAATTCACTGCCTGAGTTGGTGATTGAGGTTGAAATACTACTTTAAAATGCTCCCGGATACGGATCTGAAGAGCTGCAACCTGCAAGGCTACGGACCAGGTGCTGGGAAATCGGGTTAAAATGAGCGGCTAGTTTCTTTTCTCCGGCCGGCACAGCCACGATGGGCTGAATGGCCTCTTTCTGCACCCTAACGTTTCTACGGTTCTAGATAAATGTAAATCTTTCTGCCTCTTCCATGATGGTGAAAATAAATTCCTTCTCGAATCATAATTTGATGTGCTTTTTTTAAAAAAAAAAATTAATAAATCCTTTCCAAAGCTAGAATATCCCTTTGATTATGTCTGGAAGGAATTTCATAGAGGATGCCGGAGCTGAAGTAGGCCATTTGGCCCTTCGAGCCTGCTACGCTGACATTCAATGAAGTCATGACTGATTAGATGCTAATCCTAAACCCCACTTCCCCGCCTTGTCCCCATAACCCTCGATTCCTTTACTGATTAAACATCTGTCTGTCTCGGCCTTAAACATACTGAATGGTCCAGCCCTCTGCGGTAAACCATTCCACAGATTCACTCGAAGGAGAAGTGATTTGGGCATTGGAATTCTGTGTATGCTCAAAATTGTTCTTGGAACTGTGCGGGGTAGCTTTTTAAAACCATTCCAAGACGGTGTCTTCCGACGAAGGGGTGGGTGGGGAGGCCGGGGGAAACTACTAACATTTTTAAAAATTTTGTCTTTCTTGAAATGTGGGCGTCGTTGGCAAGGCCAGTGCTTGTTACCCCATCCCTTAACCTCTTGAACTGAGTGGCTTGCCAAGAGCCAACCGCACTGATGTGGATCTGGAGTCTTTTTAATTTGATTTATTATTGTCACATATTGGGATACGGTGAAAAGTATTGTTTCTTGAGCGCTATACAGACAAAGCATACCGTACATAGAGAAGGAAAGGAGAGGGTGCAGAATGTAGTGTTACAGTCATAGCTAGGGTGTAGAGAAAGATCAACTTAATATAAAGTAGGTCCATTCAAAAGTCTGCCGGCAGCAGGGAAGAAGCTGTTCTTGAGCCGGTTGGTACGTGACCTCGGACTTTTGTATCTTTTTCCCAGTGGAAGAGAGTATGTCCAGAGTGTGTGGGGTCCTTGATTATGCTGGCTGCTGTTCTGAGGCAGCGGGAGGTGTAGACGGAGTCAATGGATGGGAGGCTGGTTTGCGTGATGGACTGGGCTTAATTCATGACCCTTTGTAGTTTCTTACGGTCTTGGGCAGAGCAGGGGTCACACCAAGCTGTGGACTGAATGGCCGCCTCCTGCACTGCAACATTCCTGTAATCCTGCGATAAGAAATTTGATATAGATGAAGGAAATAAATTGCAGAGCTATCGGGAAGGAGCAGGGGGAGTGAGACTTCATAGAACATTACAGCGCAGTACAGGCCCTTCGGCCCTCGATGTTGCGCCGACCAGTGGAACCAATCTAAAGCCCCTCTAATCTACACTATTCCAATATCATCCATATGTTTATCCAATAACCATTTGAATGCTCTTAATGTTGACGAGTCCACTACTGCTGCAGGCAGGGCATTCCACGCCCTTACTACTCTCTGAGTGAAGAACCTACCTCTAACATCTGTCTAATTGTATAGCTCTTTCCAAGAAGTAGCACCAGCGCGATGGGCTGAATGGTCCTGTGCTGTATCGTTGAGCTGATTGTACGCAGTGTTGTAGCTGTGCGGGATCTCCAGTGGCATTTGGATTTCTGGTGCAGCAAAGTACTTTTGAGCGTCCGTTGGGCAGCTGACAGTCCCTGTCAGCAGGGATGGCTGGTGGGGACAGGTTAACCTTGGAGCGGTGACTCTGGGAATCTTACCCACTCACGCTCATTACCCATGACTTTTGAGTGGACGGCCGTGACTGAAGCGTGATTGGCACAGAGGGTGCTCTGTCCGCCAGCAAAGATTCGAGACCTGAAAAAGGTTTTATTTCGGGAAAAGGTTTTTTTTAACCCCATTCTTTGTGGATTGACCTATTTTCTGATCGAGGGACTTGTCCAGATTGACATCGCTGCGGAAATCCACTCAGAAACACAAACTGCCTCCTCTTCTGGAGGCCATTTCATTCCAGTTTCTTATCTTGACCTTGTTCAAGGTATTTGATGTGTATTTACTCACCGAACACACCCAGACGAGGAATGACGATTACTGCTTGCATATAAAGTACAGATGCAATAAGCACTGCGGCTCCACAGATTGGCTCGCCTGACCTGATCGTCAACCCTTAAAATGGGCGCCCCCTGCTGCACAAAAATAGTAAGAAGTTTAACAACACCAGGTTAAAGTCCAACAGGTTTATTTGGTAGCAAAAGCCACACAAGCTTTCGAGGCTCTGAGCCCCTTCTTCAGGTGAGTGGGAATTCTGTTCACAAACAGAACTTATAAGACACAGACTCAATTTACATGAATAATGGTTGGAATGCGAATACTTACAACTAATCCAGTCTTTAAGAAACAAAACAATGGGAGTGGAGAGAGCATCAAGACAGGCTAAAAAGATGTGTATTGTCTCCAGACAAGACAGCCAGTGAAACTCTGCAGGTCCACGCAACTGTGGGAGTTACAAATAGTGTGACATAAATTCTGATTCTAAATTCTGACACAAAAATGACAGTGCATTCCCCAAAAGAAAACCCAAGGAACAATCAGGTTAACACTTTCCCTGACCCACTGTTTTTCTCCTTTGCAAAGACATGCTAGCTCCTGCTGCCGCAGAGTTACCTGACTCTGCCCTGCTCTCGCCGCCTCTTTGATTTGATTTATTATTGTCACAGGTATCAGTATGCAATGAAAAGTATTGTTTTTTGCGCGCTCCACAGACAAAGCATACCGTTCATAGAGAAGGAAAGGAGAGGGTGCAGAATGTAGTGTCACGGTCTTTGATTTGATTTATTATTGTCACATGTATTGGTATACAGTGAAAAGTATTGTTCCAGTCAGTAAACCCCCGCTTCTCTGAAATATTGCCACAGTCTCGTTTGCGTCCACCTAAGATAGCAGACGGGGAGTTGGCTTAATGTAATATCCAGAAGACAGCACCTCCAACAGAGCAGCACTCCCCCAGTACTGCACCCGTGCCGGCCTTCCACTGATAATTCTACACTGGCACCACCATCTTTTTTGATTAGATTTGATTTATTATTGTCACATGTATTGGTATATAGTGAAAAGTATTGTTTCTTGCCGGCTATACAGACAAAGCATACCGTTCATAGAGAAGGAAATGAGAGAGTGCAGAATGTGGTGTTACAGTCATAGCTAGGGTGTAGAGAAAGATCAACTTAGTGTGAGATAGGTCCATTCAAAAGTCTGATGGAGGCAGGGAAGAAGCTGTTCTTGAGTGGGTTGGTACGTGACCTCAGACTTTTGTATCTTTTCCCCGATGGAAGAAGGTGGAAGAGAGAATGTCCGGGGTGCGTGGGGTCCTTGATTATGCTGGCTGCTTTGCCGAGACAGCGGGAAGTGTAGACAGAGTCAATGGACGGGAGGCTGGTTTGCGTGATGGATTGGGCTACATTCACAACCTTTTGTAGCTCCTTGCGGTCTTGGGCAGAGCAGGAGCCATACCAAGCTGTGGTACAACCAGAAAGAATGCTTTCGATGGTGCATCTGTAAAAGTTGGTGAGAGTCGTAGCTGACATTCCAAATTTCCTTAGTCTTCTGAGAATGTAGAGGTGTTGGTGGGCTTTCTTAACTTCGTGTCGACATGGGGGACCAGGACGGGTTATTGGTGATCTGGACACCTGAAAACTTGAAGCTCTCGACCCTTTCTACTTCATCCCCATTGATGTAGACAGAGGCATGTTCTCCTTTATGCTTCCTGAAGTCGATGACAATCTCCTTCATTTTGTTGACATTGAGGGAGAGATTATTGTTGCCGCACCAGATTCTCTATCTCATTCCTGTACTCTGTCTCAGGATTGTTTGCGATCCAACCCACTACGGTGGTGTCGTCAGCAAACTTGAAAATCGAATTGGAGGGGAATTTGGCCACAGGAAAATATCCGTGATAACTATGAGACTTAAATAATGAAGTTAGCCTGTTCTGAGCAAAAGAAGTGTTCAGATCAAAAGGTGTGACAGGATTCACCCAGATTTAACCTTTACTAACTTCTATCAGTCTCTATAGAGCTCCGATGAAGGTCCATCCAGACTCGAAACGTTGGCTCTATTCTCTCTCCACAGATGCTGTCAAACCTGCTGAGATTTTCCAGCATTTTCTGTATTTGTTGTCTGTAAATCTCTGGTTTGGCCTCAGCTGGGGTGTATTGTCCCAATTCTAGACACCACATTTTCTTTGGAAAGCAAGGATATGAAGGCTGTCAAGCAGGTGCAGGAACAATTTGAGGAAATGGTCCCAGGGTTGAGGGACTTCAGTTTCCTGGCTGGATTAGAGAGGCTGGTGTCGTTGGCCTCAGAGAAGAGAGGGTTAAGAGGAAATTTGATTGTGTTGTTTCAGAATCCAGAGTAGATCAAGAGAGGAAACCTTTCCTCAGTGGCAGGAGGGCCAAGAATGCGTTGACATCAATTTTAAGTTGATTTGCAAAAGGATCAAACTGACACTAGAAAAATCTTTCTCCTGCACCAAATGGTTAGGATCTGGAATGTACTGTCTGAGAGTGCGGTGGTGACAGATTCACACAGCGAGTGGTTAGGATCTGGAATGCACTGTCTGAGAGTGCGGTGGTGACAGATTCACACAGCGAGTGGTTAGGATCTGGAATGTACTGTCTGAAAGTGTGGTGGAGACAGATTCACACAGTGAGTGGTTAGGATCTGGAATGTACTGTCTGAGAGTGCGGTGGAGACAGATTCACACAGCGAGTGGTTAGGATCTGGAATGCACTGTCAGAGAGTGTGGTGGAGACAGATTCACACAGTGAGTGGTTAGGATCTGGAATGCACTGTCTGAGAGTGTGGTGGAGACAGATTCACACAGTGAGTGGTTAGGATCTGGAATGTACTGTCTGAGAGTGTGGTGGAGACAGATTCACACAGTGAGTGGTTAGGATCTGGAATGCACTGTCAGAGTGTGGTGGAGACAGGTTCAAATTATAGCTTGCGAAAATCAATTGGATAAACACCAAGGGAGACAAGGCTAGGAGGTAAATTCACTCACCAGCTCTTGGGGAGAACTGGCACAGACTTGACAGGACGAATGGCCTCATTCTATGATTCTATAAATGACCCTGTCCCAGACCCCATCATGTTTCCTTTCCTTGTGTTACGGGGGGAGAGGGGGGTGCGCCGTCCCGTGTTTTGCTGCTGTAACCTTGACTGACCTGTGTGACCTTCTCTGTCACTAACCTGGCTTGTTCGTTGCAGCTCATCGTGTCGGAGGACTTCAGCCACCTGCCACCGGAACAGCGTCGCAAGAAGCTTCAGCAGAAAATTGATGACCTGAATAAGGAGCTGCAGAAACAAGTGGACCAGAGGTACGTGAGGGTACAAGTTGTATTGGGGCAGTGCAGAGGAGGGGAACTGGACCACGTTTCGCTTGCTCGAAGAACATCAGGCACCTCCTGTACCGTAGCTGTAACTGCTCAGTCAGCTGTGTGATCAGCAAGCGTACTACAGTGGCTAGGTGGTATCTGATCTCAGAATGGGGTTGGGGTAAAGTTGGATTGACTTTATCTAGTCTGACGCAAATGGAGAATGCAAAAGCACAGGGCAGATGGTGACAGAGGTCCATCCTTGGCAGCCAATCCCCTGACATTATCATTGAATAGAATCATAGAATCCCTACAGTGGAGAAGGAGGCCATTCAGCCCATCGAGTCTGCACCCACCACAATCCCACCCAGGCCCTATCCCCATGCATTTACCCTAGCTAAACCCCCTGACACCTAAGGGGCAATTTAGCACCGCCAATCCACCTAACCCGCTCATCTTTGGACTGTGGGAGGAAACCGGAGGAAACCCACGCAGACATGGGGAGAATGTGCAGACTCCGCACAGACAGTGACCCAAGCCGGGAATCGAACCCGGGTTCCTGGCGCTGTGAGGCAGCAGTGCTAACCCACTGTGCCACCGTGCCGCCCAGTGAAAAAGCAAAGTCTAGCCCATCCTCACCCTTGCGGATTAAATAACCAGGCGTTCTCTGCTTGCTTATTCGGTCTTTTGTCTTGATAGTGCCCAGGCTGCTGCATCATATTGTTATGGGTCAGGTTAAAAACTCCAAAGTGTTTTACGAAGCCTGCCTGAACCATAGGTTTTGCATCTTGAATTTCAGCATGAGATGCTTCACTTCAGGTATGATTCGAATGACCCACTAGGCAGCTTTTATCAAACAAAGTTTATTTAAGAATATAGTTAACATGTATAGAAAGAAAATTAGCAATCACCTTCAACAACTACAAACACAAAAAAGAACAAAGACAACCACAATAATGTATTAACCCTTAATTGAAGCTATTCCAACAAACCAAAACCTTTCATAGTCACAACCCCTTTCACAGGCTTAACACGGCATAGATTAAAGTCTCACTTGACTGGAATTGAGTCTTTTCATAAGAACATAAGAACTCGGAGCAGGAGTAGGCCATCTGGCCCCTCGAGCCTGCTCCACCATTCAATAAAATCATGGCTGATCTTTTTGTGGACTCAGCTCCACTTACCCGCCCGCTCGCCATAACCCTTAATTCCTTTACTGTTCAAAAATCTATCTATCCTTGCCTTAAAAACATTCAATGAGGAAGCCTCAACTGCTTCACTGGGCAGGGAATTCCACAGATTCACAACCCTTTGGGTGAAGAGGTTCCTCCTCAACTCAGTCCCAAATCTGCTCCCCCTTATTTTGAGGCCATGCCCCCTAGTTCTAGTTTCTAGTTTTCGAAGCCTGCACTTTCCTTCCGGAAGGCAAAGCGTTGCCTCGAGATAACCAGCAGAATTTCCAAATAGAACGGGGAGATAGAGACCTTCTGTTCAGCTTGCTATCCCTGTTTAAACCAAATGGCAGCTCAGAACTGAAAATGGAACCTTAAACTTACTGAGGGGAAAATAGAATCCTGTCCAAAAAACACATGACCATCCTCCTAACAATGCAGGATCGTAAAACTAATCCCCGAGTAAACACAAACAGCCCCGTTTACCACTTAATGACAGGACTCATCGAAGTCAGCCTGCCAACAATTACATCGCTGAAACCGTGAGTTGCAGAAATTATGTGTTTAAAAACAAACCTTTCTTAAAGGGACCCTGAAGTCACAATATCAGAATCCATATTCCTTGATAAATAGCCCAGGGATCAATTGGAATTCCCTCTTAACAGCTACGCCTGGCTGAAATCAGCACAGATTAACATTGAGAAACATAGAAAATAAGAGCAACAGTCCATTTGGCCCTTCGAACCTACTCCGCCATTCAATTTAATCATGGCTGATCCTCCATCTCAAGACCACGTTCTTCTTCCATTTCCCTTGACGTGGAGATGCCGGCGTTGGACTGGGGTGGGCACAGTAAGAGGTCTCACAACACCAGGTTAAAGTCCAACCAGTAACTATCTTTTAAAGGCCAATCTGCAATTGTGTCTCTGTCCATATATGCCGTGTTTGTGAAACCTAACTCTCCACTCACCTGATGAAGGAGCAGCGCTCCGAAAGCTCGTGATACCAAATAAACCTGTTGGACTTTAACCTGGTGTTGTGAGACTACTTACTGCGCTCATACCCCTTGAGTTTAGAAATGTGTTTCCTCCTCAAATATATTCAGTGATTTGTCCTTCACGGGGTGGCACAGTGGTTAGCACTGCTGCCTCACAGCGCAGGGACCCAGGTTCGATTCCTGGCTCAGGTCACTGTCGGTGTGGAATTTGCATGTTCTCCCCATGTCTGCGTGGGTTTCCTCCGGGTGCTCCGGTTTCCTCCCACACTCTGAAAGACGTGCTTGGCGCATTAACCCAAGCTGGCGCCGGAGTGTGGCGACTCGGGGATTTTCACAGTAACTTCATTGCAGTGTTAATGTAAGCCTTATTTGTGAGTAATAAATAAACTTTTCACAGCCTTCCGTGGCAGGGCAAGGTTGAGAAGGCTCGGCACAACATCGTGGGCCGAAGGGCCTGTTCTGTGCTATACTGTTTGTTCTAAGGCGGGGCCTTCATCAATAGCCTCAGCCGTTACGGGAATTGAACCCACGCTCTGCATCACCGACTAGCCACCCAGCCAAGGGGATAGCTGAACCCCAGGTTGATTCAGCATCATGAGTGGAGAGAATTTGTTAATATTCTGTGCGTATATAAGACGGGGAGTGAGGGGCTGATGTACTGCCTTGATTTGCTCTCACAGCGAAGCTTTAGATAAAATGAAAGATGTATATCAACGGAACCCACAGATGGGTGATCCAAACAGCCTGGAGCCCAGAATAACCGAGACCGGCCAGCAAATCGAACGACTACGCCAAGAGGTTCAGAAATATGAGGTAAGATAATGATGTAGTTTACTGATTCGGGGTTGCGGGTGGATCAGCAACGATGAAGGAATACTGCAGGAGTAATGGGGAGGCGGTGGCGCAGTGGTATTACCACTGGACTAATAATCCAGAGACTTAGGGTAATGTTCTGGGGACCTGGGTTCGAATCCCACAACGGCAGATGGTGAAATTTGAATTCAATAAAAATCTGGAATTAAAAGTCTACTGATGACCATGAAACAAACTATTGTCGATTGCCATCAAAAAGATAAAACGAGAGAGTGCAGAATAGAGTGTTACAGTCATAGCTAGGGTGTAGAGAAAGATCAACTTAATGCGAGGTAGGTCCATTCAAAAGCCTGACAGCAGCAGGGAAGAAGCTGTTCTTGAGTCGGTTGGTACGTGACGTCAGACTTTTGCATCTTTTTCCCGAAGGAAGAAGGTGGAAGAGAGAATGTCCGGGGTGCGTGGGGGTCCTTAATTATGCTGGCTGCTTTGCCGAGGCAGCGGGAAGTGTAGACAGAGTCAATGGATGGGAGGCTGGTTTGTGTGATGGATTGGGCTACATTCACGACCTTTTGTAGTTTCTTGCGGTCTTGGGCAGAGCAGGAGCCATACCAAGCTGTGATACAACTAGAAAGAATGCTTTTTATGGTGCATCTGTAAAAGTTGGTGAGAGTCGTAGCGGACGTGCCAAATTTCCTTTGCCTTCTGAGAAAATAGAGGCGTTGGTGGGCTTTCTTAACTGTAGTGTCAGCATTGGGGGGAACCAAGGCAGATTGTTGGTGATCTGGGGGGTGGGAGGGAGCTGTGAAAGCTGAGGGGAAGAAAATATGGTGCCACTTTGGATGTGACAGGATGCTGCAAAATGAACCTTTGGTTTTGTTCCCAAGACCTGGCTGACCGATGCAGAAGGGAAACTGGTTTCGCGGAGTGACAGTTGCCTGCAGTATGTCTCCCATGGTAATCGTTCACCTTCCCTGAATAACAATGGGTCACATGAGAAGGAAAGGTAAGTGAATACCTTGGGTAATTCTCCAAATCCTCCCTCTTTCCACTGGCAACAACAACCGTTTGCTTTAAACCCCGTACTTACTCAGCCCAGCAATTGGGAATGACCTCCACCCAGTTCAGCTGTACACCAGAGTCTGGGCAAATGCACCACCAATGGCACGGTGGCACAGTGGTTAGCACTGCTGCCTCACAACGCCAGGGACCCAGATTCGATTCCCGGCCTTGGGTCACTGTCTGTGCGGAGTCTGCACGTTCTCCCCGTGTCTGCGTGGGTTTCCTCCGGGTGCTCCGGTTTCCTCCCACAGTCCAAAGATGTGCGGGTTAGATGGAGTGGCCGTGCTAAATTGACCCTAGCGTCAGGGGACTCGCTAGGATAAATGTATGGGGTTATGGGGATAGGGCCTGGGTGGGATTGTGGTTGGTGCAGACTCGATGGGCTGAATGGCCTCGTTCTGCACTGTAGGGATTCTATGATGAACCCGCAGCTGTCTGGCTCAGAGTTGAGAGAGTTACCCTCCGAGACACGACTGATACCCAAGAATCTAACTCAGAATTGGCTTGAAAAGATTGTGATTGTTTTCTTTTATCTTGCCCAACCAGCCCGGACACGACTTATTCTGACGATAGCGGCCAGGAACCATTGCCACAACCGCCTTCGCTCTCAGAGTTTGATGATTTTGATGATGACCATGTCCACCCAATAGGAAGCTCAACTGCTCTGTATCCATTTGACGGTAAGATGGACGAGAAGTACTGAAAGATTAGGTTCAGAATGTGAGGATGCTGGGAAGACAATCGCTGGAGCCTTGCTCTTGTCCAAGACTCACGCCCATGAGGGCAGATGTGCATGTAATCCCTTCTGCTATTTATTGGGAGCGTTACCCAAGTGGGATTTAAAATGTAACAAATCTACAAGGTATGTTTCTGTAGACAGTTCCCAATGGTGTTGGAGTCCAGATCTTAGGCGTCATAGTTTGTAGAATTATAGAATTCTACAGTGCAGAAGGAGGCCATTCGACCCATCGAGTCTGCACCAACCACATCCCACCCAGGCCCTATCCCCATAACTCCATGCATTTACCCTAGCTAGTCCCCCGACTCTAAGGGGCAATTTAACATGGCCAATCCACCTAACCTTATAAGGGATAAGGCCTACTCCTGCAAGTAGTTAGAACATAGAACAGTACAGCACAGAACAGGCCCTTCGGCCCACGATGTTGTGCCGAGCTTTGTCTGAAACCAAGATCAAGCTATCCCACTCCCTATCATCCCGAAGTACTCCATGTGCCTATCTTCTTCTTCTTGTTTTTGAAAGAAGCAAAATAAAGAAAGACTGCATTTATATAGTGCCTTTTAGGATCTCCCGAAGCATTTTACAACCAATATTTAGTTTGGAATTGGAGCCAGTTGTAATGTAGGCAACGCATGAGTCAATTTGTACACAGCAAGCCCTCAAACATAACAACCTGGCAACGACCAGATAATCTTTTCATTCAGTAATGCGAGTTGAGGGTTGAATGTTGGTGAGAATGTCCTTGTTCTTCAAAGTGGCAGAGTATCACACGTTATAGAAAGGATATTATTAAACTAGAAAGAGTGCAGAAAAGATTTACTGGGATGCTACCGGGACTTGATGGTTTGAGTTATAAGGAGAGGCTGGAGAGACTGGGACTTTTTTCTCTGGAGCGTAGAAGGCTGAGGGGTGACCTTATAGAGGTCTATAAAATAATGAGGGGCACAGATCAGCTAGATAGTCAATATCTTTTCCCAAAGGTAGGGGAGTCTAAAACTAGAGGGCATAGATTTAAGGTGAGAGAGGAGAGATGCAAAAGGGTCCAGAGGGGCAATTTTTTCACACAGAGGGTGGTGAGTGTCTGGAACAAGCTGCCAGAGGTAGTAGCAGAGGCGGGTATAATTTTGACTTTTAAAAAGCATTTAGACAGTTACATGGGTATCGAGGGATTATGGGGCCAAATGCGGGCAATTGGGACTATCAGGGGTTTAAAAAAATGGGTGGCACAGATAAGTTGGGCCGAAGGGCCTGTTTCCATGCTGTAAACCTCTATGACTCTATGATTCTTCAAGTCCGGGGGTGGGGGAGGCAAGTTGGGCCACGGGTTAACAACTCATCCGTAGGGTGGCACCTCTGACAATGCAGCCCTCCCTCAGTACTTCACTGAAGTTCAGCCTAGATTTTCTAGTCTCTGGAGTGGCACTTGAACGCAGCACCCCCACCCCACCACCCTGCCTCCGCAACATTCTGACTCCAATGGGAGCATGCTACCCACTGAGGCACCCTCTCTACTTCCACAACCGTTCCACCACTTCAACATGTTTCATTAAAAACTAGAGGTAACCCAAATGAGAATCGCCCTCAAGTGGATATTCAAGGTCCGTGCTTTTTTAAAATTAGTTAGTAGGACAGGGGTGAGCATTTATTGCCCATCCCTAGTTGTCTTTGAGAAGGTGGTGGTGAGCTGCCTTCTTGAAATAAAAGTTTAAAGTCTATTTATTAGCGTCACAAGTAGGCTTACATTAACACTGCAATGAAGTTGCAACTGAGTGGCTCACTCGGCTATTTCAGAGGGCAGTTCAGAGTCAACCACATTGCCGTGGCTTTGGACTCACATGTAGGCCAGACCGGGTAAGGACGGCAGATTTCCTTCCCTAAAGGGACATCAGTGAACCAGATGGTCTTTCCAACAATCGACAATGGTTTCATGGTCATCAGTAGATTCTTAATTCCAGATATTTTTTAATTGAATTCAAAATCCACCATTTGCCATGGCGAGATTCGAATCCAGGTTCATTAGCTAAGTTTCTGGATTAGTCGTCTAAGGATAATACCACTTGGCCGTCACCTCCCCTTGAGGGTAGATGAGGGGTTTGTCGTATGAAGAGAGATTGAACAGTTTAGGCTGATACTCTCCGGAATTTAGAAGAATGAGGGGAAATCAAATTGAGGTATACAAGATGATAAAAGGTATGGATAAAGTAGACGTGGAGCGGATGCTTCCTCTTGTGGGGCATTCTAGGATGAGAGGTCATAGTCTTAGGATAAGGCTTATCCTTATCCCTTAGGATAAGGGGCAGCAAATTTAAAACAGAGTTGAGGAGAAACTACTTCTCCCAAAGGGTTGTGAATCTGTGGAATTCACTGCCCCAAAGTGCGGTGGGTGCTGGGACAGTGAGTAAATTTAAGGAGGAGTTAGACAGATTTTTAATTGGGAATGGGTTGAAGGGTTATGGGAAGAAGGCAGGAAAATGGGGATGAGGAGCATTTCAGCCATAATCGAATGGCGGAGCGGACTCGATGGGCCGAATGGCCTAATTCTGCTCCTATATCTTATGTAGAACAATGTGTTAACAGTCTGTCAATTGTTCCTCGCCAGGCAATAGCGAAGGCACCATTCCAATGGCGGAGGGAGAAGTGCTGCACTTGATTGAAGAGGACAAGGGCGACGGGTGGACGCGGGTCAGACGGAGCGACGGAGAGGAAGGCTACGTACCCACCTCCTACGTGAGAATCACCCTCAGCAGACAGTGAGCCAGGATCTGCCAGTGGCCGCAGGACATTTAACCCCTGGTTCGGGGCATCTCGTTTCCTTTCTTAGAACCAGGAAGGAGCAGGCGGAATTTTGTTTGGAACAGATGGGAAAGTGGGAGAGGGATGAGGGTTAGCCGACCTTCACTGGTATTCACATTGGGGAAAAAAAACCTCTGAGAGTCACTTAGTTGCATTTATAATACCTTTGACACATAATTAGGACAGCATCTTTCGGTTTCACTGTAGGAAGACCCTGTCCCATTGATGTTCACTCTGGTACAGTCAATACTGCTCTAATGTACATATTGTGTAGTAATAATTGTATTTAGGGATGAACTCCCAACTTTTAATTGCTAATTACTGATGCCGTCTTTTATATAGATATTTTACATAGGATATACATTTAACCATGTCCGTGGAATCATTTTGGGTGAGGATTAGGGCGACATGCAAGACAAGTCTTCAGAGTCTGATTGAACCAGCCAGATGATCTTATTTGCAGGACAAGAAAGCATCTTGTTCTTTTACGTTTGACGTCGTGACTTTGTCTGAAGGGTACGAAAGGCCCGCAAGAATTGGACCACCTGTTTCCCAAGCAACAGGGTCATAGACTCAGAGGAAAATCCAGACTTGGCCACGGAACTGGCTGCGAATGAACTTGTGAAAGTCGATAGTAAGATAATGCTTGTCTGAGAGTTTTTTTTTAAGGTAGTGGATGATTGGTTCTTAAAAATGGTTAGGCGCTGGGGAGCAAAGGTCCCCGACTTGGCTCAGTGGCAGTCCGGACGGAGCTGTTTTTTTGGCCTGCTTGAGTTCTTAACGCAAGTGAGCTTTGAGAGGGAATTTAAATAAAAGGTGCGCAGGCAGCAATCCCGGTTTAGGCACGCATGAACGTTCATACTTTTACCACGCTACATTAACTTGAAACTCCTGCCAAATTTCTTGGGTGTTTTTAAGATTAACTTCTTAAAATGAGAACGCAACTCTTGCCGGGAGCTGAATGTGAGTCAAGATTTGCAGACAGACTCTTCCGTGCCGATTCCAATCTGGGGAGTCCTGACTCGGACCACTGTGTCAGTTCTTTGTGTGGTGTCTGGGTGTACTGTCATGTTGCAAAGACTGTATGATAGTGGATCATGTGTATGGTAGGCCAATAATTCACTTCACATTACAATAAGATAGTAACGTGACTGTTTTCCCAACTTGTTTTAACCCTGTAATAAAATGCTATTCCAATTGGGTCCATGTCTGTCACCTCTTGTAAAATGCGTAGCAGTTTCTCGAAGATATTCTGGCGTGGTGATCTGCCTGCGGCTGGCCCCAATCTCATCCATCATCTAAACGCAGAAGATTGGAGGACAGGAGAGACTTAGGGGAGAGAGAGGTTGAGAAGTTTGTTCCTTTTCCCGAGGGTAGTTGAGAGTCAACCACATTGCTGTGGCTCCAGAGTAACATGCAGACCAGACTGGGTAAGGACGGCAGATTTCCCTTCCTAAAGGAGACATTAGTGACAATCTATGTGCAGTTCTAGTCGCTAGCATTTATTGCCCATCCCTAGTTGCCCTTGAGAAGGTGGTGGTGAGCTGCCTTTTTGAATCATAGAATCCCTACAGTGCAGAAGAAGGCCATTCGGCCCGTCGAGCCTGCACTAACAACAATCCCAACCAGCCCCTATCCCTCTATTTACCCTGCTAATCCCCCTAGCCTACAAACCTTGGGACACTAAGGAGCAATTTAGCACGGCCAATTGACCTAACCTGCACATCTTTGGACTGTGGGAGGAAACCAGAGCACCCGGAGGAAACCCACACAGACACGGGGAGAATGTGCAAACTCCACACAGACAGTCACCCGAGGCCAGAATTGAACCCGGGTCCCTAGCACTGTGAGGCAGCAGTCATAGAAATCATAGAAACCCTACAGTGCAGAAGGAGGCCATTCGGCCCATCGAGTCTGCACCGACCACAATCCCACCCAAGCCCTACCCCCACATATTTACCCGCTAATCCCTCTAACCTACACATCCCAGGACTCTAAGGGGCAATTTTTTTTAACCTGGCCAATCAACCTAACCCGCACATCTTTGGACTGTGGGAGGAAACCGGAGCACCCGGAGGAAACCCACGCAGACACGAGGAGAATGTGCAAACTCCACACAGACAGTGACCCGAGCCGGGAATCGAACCTGGGACCCTGGAGCTGTGAAGCAGCAGTGCTAACCACTGTGCTACCGTGCCGCCCCAGTGCTAACCACCGTGCCACTGCAGTCCATGTTCTGTGGGTTGACCTACAATGCTGTTAGGGAGGGAATTCCAGGATTTTGATCTAGGTCTTTGATCCAACGAAAAAAAATTTCCATCCCCCTCTTTCCCCCCACTTCAGTGCCCCTCATCTCCAGAGGGCACTGAGTGACTATCACCTGGGTTATTCTCCAATACCTGGCACAGGTCACCAGTGTTCACTATGAGCTGCGATGAGGCTCTTTAATCAAAAGACACATTACAGGCCACCCCAATCCTTTCCTGTCCCAATATATATCAGAGAAGTGGCTGGCAAGTCAGGAGCATGGGCCCTGAAGCCAATTCCAAGTGTCGTTGCTATGATCAATGTTTTAAGTTAAAGTTTATTTATTAGTGTCAAAAGTAGGCTTACATTAACACTGAAGTTACTGTGAAAATCCCCTAGTTGCCACACTCCGGCGCCTGTTCGGGTACACTGAGGGAGAATTTAGCATGGCCAATGCACCCTAACCAGCACATCTTTTGGAGTGTGGGAGGAAACCGGAGCACCCGGAGGAGATCCACGCAGACACAGGGCAAACGTGCAGTCTCCGCACAGACAGTGACCCAAGCCGGGAACGGAACCCGGGTCCCTGGTGCTGTGAGACAGCAGTGCTAACCACTGTGCCACCCAATGTTTTTATTTTTATTCGTTTGTGGAATGTGGGCATCACTGGCTGGGCCAGCATTTATTGACCATCTCTGAAGGCATTTAAGAGTCAACCACATTGCTGTGGCTCTGGAGTCACTTGTAGACCAGACCGGGTAAGGACGGCAGATTTCCCTCCCTAAAGGACATTAGTGACCCAGATGGGTTTTCATGACAGTCGACAATGGTTTCATGGTCACCAGTAGACTTTTAATTCCAGATTTTTATTGAATTCAAATTTCACCATCTGCTGTGGCGGGATTCGAACCCGGGTCCCCAGAGCATCACCCTGGGTCTCTCTGCATGACTGGTCCATCGACAATACCACTATCCCACCGCCTCCCCCGAGGACATTCTCTCTCTGAGGTAATGTTGCCATTATTTTGTGTGCATGAATTATTAGGCAATTTACCATCCTCGGTAGGTGGTGCAGTGGTTAGCACTGCTGCCTCACAGCGCCCAGGGACCTGGGTTCGATTTCCAGCTTGGGTCACTGCCTGTGTGGAGTCTGCACATTCTCCCCGTGTCTGCGTGGGTTTCCTCCAGGTGCTCCGGTTTCCTCCCACAGTCTGAAAGACGTGCTGGTTAGGGTGCATTGACCCGAACAGGCGCCGGAGTGTGGCGACAAGGGGAATTTCACAGTAACTTCATTGCAGTGTTAATGTAAGCCTTACTTGTGATGAATAAATAAACTTTTAACTTTACTTTCTGAGCCATACCGTGCTCTGATTGCAATGAGCCATCCCTGCTCTGTAGAGATTAATCGCCACTTGTATTTAGAGAGTGCCTTTAACACAGAAGCAACAGACGCTGACCCTTTTGGGGAGGCAAGTGGAAAGAGATCACCAGAATGGTGAGATTGGAGAAGGGTATTAAAGGAGGGAAAAGTGTTTGAGGAATAAGATGGGGGTCAGAGTCAGGCTGTGGTACCAGTGATGTGCTGTAATGGGTGGACCTGTGCTCATCATCTTGTGCTCACTGTGCTTCTGACGTGTAATGAAGCCCCAAACCGACGACGCAGGAGTCACCACTTGGGGCGCTGGTTTCAGTATCACATCGGCAAGGTTCTTGAGCCAGAGCGCTCACCTGCATCCTTCACACAGGGGAAATCAGGTGGTTGAATTTAAGAAGTGAGGGGGAACTCATTATAAAAATTCCTGCAGCTGTTAATGAAACAGTGTTGTTTTTGGTGGAAATTTGGAATGAGTGAGTTGCAGTTTCATCTGTCAGTGGATTATTAGTTCCCAGTATGATTCTCTCTCTCTCTCTATCTCTCTCAAACTAACAGGAGTAATAATATATGAAAAAATTAAAAAGGCCGAGGAGGCAAGAAGACAACAAGCCAAAATATAAGGACAAGGCATCACCGGGGGCAACAAGGGCTGGGCGTGAGCCAAAAGAAAAGGGGACATGTCCTCTCTCTGTCCAACCCCAAACATCTCTCTCTCACACTCACTCTCACGCTCTCTCTCTCTCTCACTCACACACACTCTCTCTCACACACACTCTCACACTCTCACACACTCTCTCACACACTCTCTCACACTCTCTCTCACACACACTCTTACACTCTCTCACACTTTCTCTCACACTCTCACACACACTCTTACACTCTCTCACACTTTCTCTCACACTCTCTCTCTCACACACACTCTTACACTCTCTCACTCTCTCTCTCACACTCTCTCTCACACACTGTCACACACTCTCTCTCACACTCTCACACTCTCTCTCGCACTCTCACACTCTCACACACTCTCTCACACACTCTCACTCTCTCACACACTCTCTCACACTCTCTCACACACACTCTTACACTCTCTCACTTTCTCTCACACACACACACACTCTCACTCTCTCACACTCTCTCTCACACTCACACTCTCTCACACACTCTCACACACTCACACTCTCTCACACACTCTCTCACACTCTCACACACACTCTTACACACTCACACTTTCTCTCACACACTCTCACACACTCTCTCACACTCTCTCTCACACACTCTCTCACACTCACACACTGTCTCTCTCACACACTCTCTCACACACACACTCTCACACACTCTCACACACACACTCTCACACTCTCACACACACTCACACACACACTCTCTCTCACACACACTCTCTCTCTCACACACACTTACACTCTCACACTTTCTCTCACACTCTCTCTCTCACACACACACTCACACACACTCTTACACTCTCTCTCTCACACTTTCTCTCACACTCTCTCACACACACACTCACACACACTCTCTCTCACACACTCTCACACACTCTCTCACACACTCTCTCACACACACACACACTCACACACACTCTCTCACACACTCTCTCTCACACACTCTCTCTCACACACTCTCTCACACACTCTCTCTCACACACACACTCTCTCTCTCTCACACACACACACAACATGCCTTCTCTCTCGGGCTTTCCCAATGGGAAAGATGAATTGTCCTGATCGACAGTGAAACTCGTGCTGTGTTCTTTATGAAAACATTTACAGTGCAGCTAAACTGAGAGCTTGTTTCTGACACTCTGGCCTGGCCCTTGTCACGATGTGGTGTGTGTGCAGATAGAGGGGATGCTGCGCCAGGGCTGAGTCAGCTGAACTCGGAAGGAGGTGGCCAGGGAACTGCAGCTCCAAGTGGAGGGAGGATGGATCGGGTGAAGGGTCACCGATCTGAAAAGTTAACTGGTTCCCTCCCTCCCCCTCTCCCTCGCTCTCACTCTCTCCTTCCCTCCTGCACTCCTCCTCTCCCCTCCCTTCCTCCTTTCCCCTCCCCTCCCCCCTCCTTTCCCCTCCTTCCTTTCTACTCCCTCCACCCCTCTCTCTCCCCTCCCCTCTCTCTCCCCTCCCCACTCCCCTCCCTCTCCCCTCCCCCCCCTTCTCTCCCCTCTCTCCCTGCTCCCCGAGAGACAGTGACCCAAGCTGGGAATCGAACCCAGCGATGCACCATCAATTATGCAAAGACTCGTTGTTGCAAAATAACAGGTTTTTATTTACGAAAGAATTGGAGCACACCTGAACCGATAGCTAATCCGAACTGAGGCAAAAGGGGCGGAGAGCAGTCGCCTTTATACCCAGAGAAGGGCGGAGTCCCGGATTGAGGCAGCAGGGGCGTGTCCAGGCATATCACACAAGCAGACAATACTACAGTGGTTCACCACACCCAGGTCCCTGGCGCTGTGAGGCAGCAGTGCTAACCACTGTGCCAACGTGTGTGGGCAATGCCAGTTTGAGCAAGGAAGAAAGTCCACTTCCTTTTTTTGCCTTTGGTACTGCATCGATGACGTTGTTACACATGTGCCCTTTGCATCAGTTTGCATCCCCTTCTGTACACACCAAAAATACCAAACCAAATAGTTCTTTAACAGGTCCATAAACAACACATGGTTCTCTTGCTGGTCAAACACCTCACTTCACAACACAGTAATCTTGAATACTATCCTGCCTTGGAAACAAGTAAAATGACTGAGTGCCAACTGCACTAAATGTAGAAACACAGAAACTAGAAGCAGGAGTAGGCCATTCGGCCCTTTGAGCCTGCTCCGCCATTCATTTTGATCATGGCTGATCATCAAATTCAATATCCTGATTCCCCCTTCCCCCCATATCCCTTGATCCCTTTAGCCCCGAGAGCTATATCTAATTACTTCTTGAAATCACACAACATTTTGGCCTCAACTACTTTCTATGGGAGTGAATTCCACACATTCACCACCCTCTGGGTGAAGAACTTTCTCCTCACCTCAGTTCTAAAAGGTTTACCCCTTATCCTCAAACTGTGATCCCCTAGTTCTGGACTCCCCCCAGCATCTGGAACGTTCTTTCTGAATCCAACCTGTACGTAGAATCAGTGGGTGGAATTTTATAGCATCACTCGTCCCGAAACGGCACAATAGCACAGTGGTTAGCATTGCTGCCTCACAGCGCCAGGGACCTGGGTTCAATTCCGGGCTCAGTCATTGTCTGTGTGGAGTTTGCACGTTCTCCCCGTGTCTGCGTGGGTTTCCTCCGGGTGCTCCGGTTTCCTCCCACAGTCCAAAGATGTGCTGGTTAGGTGGATTGGCCATGCTAAATTGACCCTAGCATTAGGGGGATTAGCAGGGTAAATGTCTGGGATTATGGGAATAGGTCCTGGGTGCGATTGTGGTTACTACAGACTCAATGGCCGAATGGCCTCCTTCTGTACTGTAGGGATTCTATGATTCACTAGGTTGATTCCGGAGTTGAGAGGGTTGGCTTATGAGGCGAGACTGAGTAGACTGGGACTATACTCGTTGCAATTTTGAAGAATGAGGAGAGATCTTATAGAAACATATAAGATTATGAAGGGAATAGATAAGATAGAAGCAGGGAAGTTGTTTCCACTGGTGGGTGAAACTAGATCTAGGGGGCATAGCCTCAAAATAAGGGGGAGCAAATTCAGGACTGAGTTGAGGAGGAACTTCTTCACACAAAGGGTTGTGAATCTGTGGAATTCCCTGCCCAGTGAAGCAGTTGAGGCTATCTCATTGAATGTTTTTAAGGCAAGGATAGATAAATTTTTGAACAGTAAAGGAATTAAGGGTTACGGTGAGCGGGCGGGTAAGTGGAGCTGAGTCCACGAAAAGATCAGGCATGATCTTATTGAATGGCGGAGCAGGCTCGAGGGGCCAGATGGCCTACTCCTGCTCCTAGTTCTATGTTCCTATGATTCTATGAACCATAAAATCCCCCCCCCCCCCCCACCCCCGAGGTCAACAGACCTTCCCATTGTCCGCTCTTCACACGCTCCGATGGGGTGGTAAAATTCCGACCATAAAGTGTATAAATAAGAACATAAGAAATAGGAGCAGGAGTAGGCCATCTAGCTCCTCGAGCCTGCCCCGCCATTCAATAAGATCATGGCTGATCTGAAGTGGATCAGTTCCACTTACCCGCCTGATCCCCATAACCCCTAATTCCCTTACCGATCAGGAATCCATCTATCCGTGATTTAAACATATTCAATCGGTGAGTCATTCCTGTTGTAACTGCGAATGTGGCTTTATCACAGTGCTGTTCTTTAAGCTTGGAAAAGACGAACTGATTTTGCATCATGAGACTTCGTGGCCAATTAATGCTTCTGAAATGATGAAAGCTTCTAACCCCACATTTGTCCCACTGAGAAGAGGGAGCGATGAGAGAATGCTCTTGTCAAAAAAACAAAGCAGTTTGCATGCAGAATGAGTTAACGTCCTATTTATATTTAACTTTTTGTTTGCAAATTAATTTGTACTGTATTTCAGTAGCATCTCAATCACCTGCTACTCTTCTGTTTTTAACATTTTAATCTGATGGAGTGTTTTTAATTGTTATTAACCCTTTTTACAGTGACCCCAATATTCACTCTTTCTTTGTTAACTGGGAGCTGGACCACAAGTGGCCAAGGACTCAACTTTTTCACTTGCAGATGTGACCGATGTGATTTGATTTGGTTTGGTTTATTATTGTCACATGTATTAACATGCAGTGAAAAGTATTGTTTCTTGCGCGCTATACAGACAAAGCATACCGTTCATGGAGAAGGAAAGGAGAGGGTGCAGAATGTAGTGTTACACTCAAAGCTAGGATGGAGAGAAAGATCAACTTAATGCGAGGTAAGTCCATTCAAAAGTCTGACGGCAGCAGGGAAGAAGCTGTTCTTGAGTTGGTTGGTACGTGACTTTTGTATCTTTTTCCCGACAGAAGAAGGTGGAAGAGAGAATGTCCAGGGTGTGTGGGGTCCTTTATTATGTTGGCTCCTTTGCCGAGGCAACGGGAAGTGTAGACAGAATCAGTGGATGGGAGGCTGGTTTGCGTGATGGATTGGGCTACATTCATGACCTTTTGTAATTTCTTGCAGTCTTGGGCAGAGCAGGAGCCAGACCAAGCTGTGATACAACCAGAATGCTTTCTATGGGGCATCTGTAAAAGTTGGTGAGAGTCGTAGCTGACATGCCAAATTTCCTTAGTCTTCTGAGAAAGTAGAGACGTTGGTGGGCTTTCTTAACTATAGTGTCGGCCTGGGGGGGACCAGGACAGGTTGTTGGTGATCCGGGAGAGGAGGGGTTGGAGGGGTTTGGAGGAAACTAGAAGCAGGAGTAGGTCATTCGGCCCTTTGAGCCTGCTCCGCCATTCATTTTAATCATGGCTGATCATCGAATTCAATATCCTGATCCCTCCCCCTCCCCCCCATATCCCTCGATCTCTTTAGCCCCAAGAGTTATATCTAATTTCTTCTTGAAATCACACAACGTTTTGGCCTCAACTACTTTCTGTGGTAGTGAATTCCACCCATTCACCACCCTCTGGGTGAAGAAATTTCTCCTCACCTCAGTCCTAAAAGGTTTACCCCTTATCCTCAAACTATGATCTCTAGTTCTGGACTCCCCCACCATTGGGAACATTCTTTCTGAATCTACCCTGTCTAACCCTGTTAGAATTTTATACATTTCTATGAGATCTGCTCTCACTCTTCTAAACTCCAGTAAATATAATCCTAACTGACTTAATCTAAAACCTTAGTTAGTTCGCCACACTACCAGAAGGATATGGAGGTTTTGGAGAGGGTACAGGAAAGATTTACCAGGATGTTGCCTGGCATGGAGGGCATTAACTATGAGGCGAGGTTGGAGAAACTTGGTTCGTTCTCACTGGAACAAAGTAGGTTGAGGGGCAACCTGATAGAAGACTACAAGATTATGAGGGGCATGGACACAGTGGATAGTCAGAAACTTTTTCCCAGGGTGGAAGAATCAATTACTAGGGTGCGTAAGTTTAAGGTGCGAGGGGCAAGGTTTAAAGGAGATGTACGAGGCAAGTTTTTTACACAGAGGGTGGTGGGTGCCTGGAACTCGCTGCCGGGGGAGGTAGTGGAAGCAGATACAATAATAACTTTTAAGGGGCGTCAGGACAAATACATGAATAAAGTTAAAGTTTATTTATTAGTCACAAGTAAGGTTTATACTGCAATGAAGTTACTGTGAAGATCCCCTAGCCGCCACAGTCCGGCGCCTGTTTGGGTCAATGCACCTAATCAGCACATCTTTCAGAATGTGGGAGGAAACTGGAGCACCCGGAGGAAACCCACACAGACACAGGGAGAACATGCAAACTCCACACAGTGACCCAAGCCGGGAATCGAACCCGGGTACCTGGCGCTATGAAGCAGCAGTGCTAACCACTGTGCTACCATGCTACTCATAGGATGGGAATAGAGGGATATGATCCCTGGAAGGGTAGGGGGTTTTAGTTCAATCGGGCAACATGGTTGGTACAGGCTCGGAGGGCCCTGTTCCTGTGCTGTAATTTTCTTCGTTCTAGGACAATTTTTGATAAGCTTTGGTAAAGGCGCATTGATTTATTTTTCTTCCAAACTGTCCTATCTGGTCTGTTTAATGCATTAACCGTAACTCACCACAACACCAGGAGAAAGCTGACAATTTCCTCTGGACAGCTGATGGGAGGGGAGTTTCCCTAACTTTGGATGAATGTTGTTCATCACTCACAGGATGTTGATTTAAGACCAGCGTTTGTTATCCATCCCTAACTGTCCCTGGGAAGATGGAGGTTAGCCACCTCCTCGAGTACAATGGAGTGGCTCACTGTGGGCCAATTCAGTGGGCAGTGAAGAGTCAACTACACTGCTGTGGGTCTGAAGTCCCTGTCAGAGGATTGACTGAGCTCAATTGCTTGGTGGGGGGAGTGACATTATTGCAGTTTTGAGCCTCTTACGTTAGTAACGTACAAGTGACAAAACATCTTTCAATGAAGATGTTATTAGTTACAATGTAAATGGACATTCGCCAATTCCCAGATGGATAAATAACAATGGAATTCCTTGTAATGGGATTATGACCCCTGTGAAGCAACAAGATGGTTCACTTCACAACTTACAACCAAGTTGATGTTTTTCAGCTTGTGCTCCGCTTGGTGCGATGTGTGTGTGGGGATTAAAGTTCAAAATATTCTCTCAACACCCCAGGGTGATGGGTTGGATGCTCCATGTTGTTAGTGTTGCCTACTTTTAATCCATAACGTTTTGCAAAAAAAAATAAACTAATACCTGAAACTCCAGGTACTTATGGTGACAATCTCATTTTTTATGTGTTATTTTTCTTGCCACTTGTGTTTGGCCATGTTTAACAGACCGTCCCCGACCCGCAGCCAGACAATCTGATGTTCCTCTCCAACCAGATGCTAAAAGGAATGTACAAATGTGAGTCAGACAGAGCGG